>NC_053449.1:7458441-7761906 GCF_007990345.1 Gossypium hirsutum
ATTCAGCCATTCAGAAAGAAGCTTTTGCAATTGCAGATGCTTATGTGGTTACACTGCAATTCTAGACGTAATTATGCTCCTAGTCCCTGTACTTTTTGCACACTTAGAAATTTAGTCTCTATAGTCAACTTTTTTCTTTTTTGATAACATCCTCAAAAACTTCCATTGAATTTGATTATGTGCTAGTTTAAAAAAAAAAAAAAAGAAATTTCCTCACGTGGCTAGTGTTAGATGGCCGAGAGGCCAAATAAGCAAACAAAAATATTGAATTTGGAGTTGTAAAGTTCACGATTTTAAATCTAAGTCATAAAGTTTTTTTGAAGGAAATATATTTTCTTTTTGGTACAAAAGTAGTAATAAGACAGATAAATCAGGCAAGGCGAATCTCCTTCAACTTATTACTGAAGCACATTTTCCGGTGGCTGCATGTAGATATGATTTCTCAAAGGTCACTAAGGGGGAGAATGAGACAAAACAGGAGTACTTAAGAAGGGCATTAATTACATCTTGCGGAAGTTGGATAGATAGAAGCTGAGATCACATATTTGTCCAACTATTACAAATTTGAGCAATGGACCAAGATTCCTTAAGAGATGATAAGGGGCCATGCCTTAAATGTCGAATGGGACCTCTCCCCATCCAATTATCACTCCAAAAATTAATAGAATTACCATCTCCAATAACCATCTAATTCTGGACTTGATAAACTGGCTAATCTTTATTAGATAGGACCATATTGGGGACACAGGCGGCAGAAGGTGAAGGTTACGAGGGTCAATAAGATATTTTGAAGAAAGGATTCTTGCCCATAATGCATCTTTCTCTTGGATTAGGCAACAACCAAGTTTAACCAACAAGGCTTGCTTTTTAACCTTAGCTCTCAGGATACTCAGCCCACGAGAGGCTTTAGGTTGCGACACCAACTTCCATTTAACAAGATGACCATGGTTAGAAAACTCATGATCCCCAAAGGAAATTCCGATCTAGTTGAGAGTGGATTCTAGAAGAGAGCATACAACGCTGCATGTAGTAATTAGGAACGGAAGGCATCTTCGGCTGAATGAGCACCAGACACTAACTTATATCATTAACATTTTAACAATTCAATTGTGACTTTTTTGTTTTATTTATCTTTTAAGTTTTGAATAAAACTAGAATATAGCACTATTTGTTTTATGCAAAAACTTTCAACTTTTAAATATATTTATATCGTATATAAGGCTTTTGATTGAATCTGTATCATGAGTCAACCGAACATCAATTTAATTAGGAAAAATGTAAAATACCATTTTTAATAAACAACAAATATTATTATAAATTTTTTTGTCCTTTAATAGTTTATATAAAATCTTTTAACATAATTTACTTAAAAATACAAAGCTGAAGTTTGAACTTAGATCTTAAGGTAGAAAAGCCTCAGCCGTTACTCAAAAGAAATGCTTTTTTTTTTTTAAGTTTAAAGGATAAAATTATAAATATATATGTTGTTAAAAAAATTCTTCCACCTACATAATAGGTATGGTATGATTTAGTATTAACAAAAATAATATTCTAGATCTATTTTATAAATATATTTGACCATTTAAAATAATATATACTTGACAAATACAGTTGTATTAAAAATTTCAACATTTGAATTGTTAAAATATTAATTATACAAAAAAAATTATAAAAAACATGGTAAAAATTAAATATTTGGACAATACTAGTACAATCCTCTCCTTATATTAATATATTTTTATATTATAATTATATTTAAAATGTTATATAATTTTATGATTTTCAATATGATTTAATAAATTGTATATTTATTGTATAAAAATAAATTTTATATTTATTCATAAAAAATATTTATATTACAAGTATGTTATATTTGCACAATTGGAGAAGGTTTACAAATTTATAGATGTAGAATGCCTCTATTTTAAAACTTGAAAGCTTTGGTTAAGAAGCTTGAGGATCAATTTGATAGAATTTTTAAATGTGAAGGGTTACATTTATTAAATTATTTAAAATTAGAATCAAATTGATAGAATATGTAAGTATTGAGGACTAAATGTATTATTATTCTGGTTAAAAAAGACCACGTCATTATTTTCGTTAACAATTTAACGACGGGTGAACAAATACAAAGTTTAGTTGATAAATTATTATTTTTTAAATTGAGTGACTAAGACAAGAACATAAGAGTAATTGGATGACTTTTTATATAGTTTACCCTAATAATAATAATAATAATAATAATAATAATAATAATACACACTCCCTATGCATTTTATTTCTTTTTCTTAATCTTCTTGATATACCATAATTGCCCTCTTAAAATCTTTATCCACATTGCTAATTTTGCTAAAATTTAGCCTCTCTCGTTGATGAATTGCATGGGATAACTTTTATATATAGTTATAAATAATTAGTTTTTTCTTCCGTGCGATGCATGGGTTTATCGTGTGCGATGCATGAGTTTATCGTGTGTATAAAAATATTTAAAATATAATATATTAATAATATTTTAAATATATTACACGCATAAAAATTATGGAAGACAAATATTAATATTAAACAAATAAGTAGAGATAAAATTATAAACCTAAAATTGAATTATAAACATATTTTTTTAATGTGTAAACCTTGTTTTAGTGTACAAATGTGATATAAGTTAGTATACATATGCATTTGTATACCAGTTATATTTAATAAGAAAACTAGATTAAATCATTTTGTATTAAGATTTATTTATTTTTATTGATTATATATAGAATACAAAGAAAATATAATTTTAAAACAATAAACTTTAAATACAATTTAAATTGTGGGTTAGTCACTATTATTTGCAATTAGAAGGAAAATAAAAAAAAAGCTTTATTATATTTAAATTTATTTTATATAAATTAAGAGCATAATTGTAATCTCCCTAATTCAGTCTAGACGTTAGGCCCAAATTCAGAAGATTACATTAGCCACCAAAGTAACCCAGTAAGCTATCGGAGTTTTGAAAGTAATTATTTTAAAATATTTATTAATTTTGATAGAGGATTTAGTTAAATACCAATTTGTTATCCCTTAAAATTTAGTTATAATTCAACAACGAAAAAGATGGTAATTACTTATATTTTTAATAAAAACTGGGGTTCAAGCACAAATAGTTAATAATATTGACTTAATATCCTGAGTAAAAATTAAAATAAAGTGTCATGCAAAAATAGGCAAGCCTAAATCCTAAATCTCGTGCCATAGTTCAATATAAAACATCACGGTCCTTGAAAAATAATATAAATCATAAGACTAAGCCTTAATAAATCGGAAATAAAATAGATTGTGCCGAGGCCCTTTGGATGTCGTGCCCACATCCTAACTTGGTGGGTTATCTGTAAGGATGAAAATTCAAGGGTGAGTGAGCTGGGCAAAATAAGTGCAAACCGTTGGTAAGACATATTAAATAAATTGCGTAAAATAATCATAATCAGATAACAGTTCAGAATATTAGTTTTTCAGTTGAACCAACATTCATATCACAGAACTCATAATATAGATTTCAGAATAACGGATTCTCAAATTTGCCTACAATATTCACATAGATTTACATATTTTCACCCACGCATATATCATAGCATGATTTTTAGATTTGTATGCACATGGTTTAAAAGATGCCATACAGTTTCGGGTTTTTAATAGAAAATATCCTACCCCATCGCTACACACCACAATAAGAGTTCTTCAGAACTCCAACCACCAACACACCAGATTGTGGATTAACCACCAATAGTTTGCAGTTTTACTGCCAATGACTGTGGACACACAACAAAACGCCACAGATGGAATCTGCATATGGCTATGGGTACACAACAAAATACTGCAGATGAAATCTGCAAGTGGCCGTGGAAGCACAACGTGCTTCCAGATGATAGTTGTCAAAGGGTTGTGAATGCACAACAAAATGTCACAGGTGGAATCTGCTATGGTTATGGGTACACATCAAGACCATCACAGATGAAATCTACCTATGGCTGTGGTACACAACAAAAATAAATGTAGATATATTGCCAGTGCTTCCTCCAATCATATCGTCTCAACCCATGCAATGCAATGTGAAAAATTTTATGCAAATCACATATGATAGCATTTATTGTACTAACACATGACAAATCAATAGCAAAACATACTTTTCGTGCATTCAGATTAATAGTAATATAGGGCATGCCATTCATAGGATCGCAAATATACAAATGCAATAGTAATATATACTATTCATAACTTATGCAAATATATATATATACATAAGCAAATTATTGCCAGATTAATTCGATCAGTTAGGGAATCTAACATCTTTCATTTTATCAATGACCTAATTGCATGATTTAATTTACTTAAACTAGTTCGAAACTTATTCAGGGACTAATTTGATCAAAACATAAAATTTTGGGTCCAAACTGTAAATTCTTGGTTCCAGGGGACACACGGCCGTGTGACTTGACCGTGTGAGAAGCCCTGGGCTGTGTGGAGGGGGTACACGATCGTGTGGCTAGGCCGTGTGAGAGGCTATGGTTGTTTGACATTCAAAATTTCAACCTACAGGGGAGACGTGATCGTGTGACAGGCCATGTGGAGGGTCCTAGTTTGTGTGAGAAGCGAAAAAACTAGGGTTTCAAGGGGACATGGCCGTGTGAGGGGGCTGTGTGGTCCATACGGGTGGCCCATACGCCCGTGTGGTCTAACCTAAGCTTGGTTTTGCCTCAATTTTCTTGTAAAAGAACACACACTTAACTTTTATGGTCTCGAACGACGATCCTCACGGCCAAATCTGATCTGGGATACCTACAATGAGTCTTTCAACGAAAAATACACAAGAATTAATATTGGTTTTCAAGATTTTTAAAGATTTCGAAAGAAATCGACAATATTCGTAGAAGATCGTTTAATTGATCTTGAAATTAACAAGAACAGAATCCTACAGGTATTTTTGAGATCTAACTGTCAAAATCGAAATATTCTTATCGATTCCTGGCAGTGTTTAAGGCGAGATTTGACGGCGTTATGCTAAATCGATTAAATGAACAGTTGAACGGTGCTCGATTTCAAATTCGAGATCAAAATAAAATTTCAACAATGAGAGTAAAAATGTTTGCAAAGGAAAAAATGAAAAAGAAAAAGGGGAAGAAATAGGAAAAAGAAAGTAAAATTGTGGTTCAATTAGAAAAGGGATTAGAGTTATATTTTGATTTGGAGAAGAAATTAAATACTTAGGATTTCTAAATTTGAGGGGCTGATTGGGAAAATAGCCCTTGGCATAACTTGAACCTAAGAATCAATGGAAGGAATGCTAAAGCCTTATTATTTGAGCTGTTACCCACACTTTTCACCAAAACTAATATATATCTTAGTTCAATTTTATTCTTTAGTTACTGAAAAAAGATGGAAGAAAATGAAAAAAGCAGGGCTTGAACCTAGAATTTCTTAAGAATTACATAATCATTAAAATTAAATTATTTCTTGATAATTAAATAATTCTAAGGTGTTACAATAATTTTTATATTATATTTATATATCACCTTTAATTTTTTTATCCAAGAAAAGAACTTTATTTATTGAGCAAAAATTTTGAGATTATATTTAAAAACAAATATTATAAATTTTATGGAAAGGTAATTTATTGTTATCATTGATTCATATTGATATAAATATATATGGTGGCATATTTTTTGGTTTTAGCATAATGCTTGGGCTGAAACAATAGGAGAGTCTAGCAAAATGAAACAAGCATTTATAATGACATTTCCAACTATCCACTAAATATGTTATGATTAAAATGAAAAAAATATGTATATAATTATTTTGTTTTTTAATCAAAGTATATGATTTATTTTTCTATATATTTGTTAAAAATCCAATCGGATGAGTTTAAATTCAAAGTATAAACTTTATAATTTATATATCACAACTAAAAATCATGCAAAATAGTAAACATATAAGATCTTTACAAAATTAATACTAATGATTTTGGATTTTAATTAAGGCATGGTCACTTTTGTTTACCTCATATTACATTTTAGTCACTGAGCCGTTAATTACCATTAACAATGTAACGATAACCTGACGTGGCACTTAAATCATCATTTCAAACAAAAATTTTAGGTTAAATTATACAATTGGTCCCCATATTTTTTCGTTTTGAGCACTTTTTTTTGTTTTTATGTTCTTTAAACTTTCTTTTTTTTTTCTTTCTTTATTTTCCGTTCTCTTATGCTTTTCTTTATGTTTTTCTACCTTCTTCATTTCTTTTAACATATCAGGAAGTCGAATTGGCAATGAAGAAAGAAGCAGGAAGTTGAAAGCCATCAAAACCCATAAACCCATGCCATCTACTAACTATCAAAACCCTCCACCACCACCCATCATCTTCATTTCATCCACTAACACCTTCACCACTATCATGACCTCATTCATGACAAACCCAACAATATCATCCCCTCACAAAATAAACCCACGTATAAATCAATCAAGAATCCAAGTAAACAACAATTTAATAAGCCGCAAAAAATCACAAAGAGCCAAAGATTAGACAATGATTGGTGATAGTGGAGCACATATAAAAAAAATCGATCCGATCTAATGGTCGGTGACGGAGGTTCAATCTTAGGTAGTCCAAAAGTTGGAGATTTTTGAGATGTTTTCAAAAGGAGGTAATGGTAGTGGTGAATGTGTTGGTGGATGAAACAAAGGTGATGGGTGGTGGTGGAGGGTTTTGATAGTTAGCAGATGGTATGGGTTTATTGGTTTTGGTTATAGGTAATGATAGCTTTCAACTTCTTTCTTCTTTTTCACTGTCAATTTGACTTCCTGATATGTTAAAAGAAATAGAGAAGTATGAAAATAGAGGGAGAAACAAAAGAGAATGGAAAAAAAGAGAGAGAAAAATTTAAAGAACATAAAAGAAAAAATTGAATTGATCAAAATGAAAAAATATGGGGACCAATTGTATAATTTAACCTAAATTTTTTGTTTGAAATGGTGATTTAACGTGTCACGTCAACTTACCGTTACACTATTAATGACAATTAACGACTCAGTACTAAAATGTTACAACATGATAACATAAGTGATTAAAAAATAACATTTTAAATATAAAATAACTAAAATATAACTTGAGGTCAACAAAAATAACCATAAGTTTAGTTTACCCTTTAATTGAAGGACCTAGTAAAAATTGCTTCCATAACTTTGCTTCTTGTTATAATTGATATGCATGTTTATTTTGTTTTATTTTTTTATATGATATAAGTGATAATATTAAGGATTGGTTTATGGGTCAAAATATTGGTCTTTTGGGGTTTAACTTTGAAAATTTTAAGATATACTTAATAATATAAAAGATAATACCTGTAAAAATTTTCCATTAACATAATGAATTCTGAATAATTTAGTAAAATCTTGTAAATTACTCCATCAATTACAAATTTTTGGGATATAAAGTGAATTTAATTACCTTAAAATTTGAATATACATTTTAAATTAAATATAACATTATTATAACCTATTCAATTAGTTTCCAATTGTGAATTTAAATGTAATTATGTGGCTTTTTTACATTTATGTGGAAGATTTAGTTGAATTGTAAAGATATAATTTTGCTAAAAAATTTTATACAATAATTTTGATCATTTTTAGTTTGTTATATACTAAACGTTAATGTATCGTAATAGTATCGTATTTGAAATATTAAGGGTTTATTCGGAAAGCACAGAGTAATTGAACAAAAGTGTAATTGTTAGGATAGTAATTACAAAGAATTATAATTCTCTAAACATATTTGGCTCACAGAGTGTAATTACATTGTAATTCTTTATATCACATAGTGTAATTATACAATATAGTTGCATAATTTATATTTTTAAAATAATATAAATTACTATAAAGAATTATTAACACAGTAAAAAAATTTACTAAGCAAGTAATAAAAATTAAAATCAAATCATTGTATTTATCTTATAAGTCCAAAAAAAGAGTTGATAGTATGATTAATAATAAAAATAATAAGAAAAATAAATATCATATGCAATTTTATCTAATTGTTCTAGTGTTTCATATTTGTTGGGTTATTTCCTTTTTAATATTTAACATGAGCTCCTTTTATCGAATGTTGGTCATTGATTGAGTCATCATTATCTGATTTTGAATCTGTATCATTAAGATTATCAAGACCTATTTCTTCCATGTACTTTTCGAAATATGAATCATCCCAAATCCACATATGAATGAAGCTATGAAGCATGCGACATGTTAGTATGATCCAACTGTTTTTTTATGTTATACTAAGGTGATGTTGCTAATATAGGAGATATTTTTTAGAACAAAAAATGTCATCTTAACCCTATTTCGAAGCCTTGAATGTTCAAATTAAAAAGTTCGTCAGCCATCTCTGGCCCTTGTGTCTGGCTCCATTCTCTCAAATGTTATCATATCTGACGATATGGTGCAACGAAACTTTTTGTATTTACATAATTAACATCTGTAATATATTATTTGAGTTCACAGTGCAAATAATCTATAACTTTAATCATAAAAACTTATATAAACTTAATTTGGCGAAAAAATTATGTTTGGTTATAACATTTTTTTATCATGACACAATCTCAAAGTATATATCATTATACATTGATGAAATTCAAGTCTTGTGGTGTTTCCAAGCTCTTTTATGATTTCTAGAGCATGCAATTCAGCCGCCTTTTAGAGTGAGCTAGGATAGACGGTGCGTTTACATGCGATTAGTATAAAAACAATAGTGACAGTGAGATTAGATACTGTAGCGATACTGTAGTGTGAGATAAAAAGTAAACTAAACGCACCACACTGAAGGTAAATGCCCATCCAAACCAACACTTAAGAAGCCTCCGCCAGTCACTTCTCTTCGTTGCTAAGACCGCAACATCAACTTCCCTCTCCAGCATCTTCACCACACTAGTAACCATAAAACTATCGAAGATTGTTTCGTTTTCTAGATATAATAAATTTGAACTTAAATATTATTTATTTAAAAGTCAATGACCTATATCCATCCAACTTGAATCTAGAAATAACTTGAACCTTGAAAGAGTAAAACAGAACCAAACCTAAACCTAAACCAATTTTAAAATGGGAATGGAAGTCACCTTATCCAAAATCAACTTAAATCTATGCAATTGAATCCACAGTTACTCCAAAGACATTGTTTAGATCAAATCAACCAAAACACAGATCAGGAATTCAATAATAAAGAACAACAACAAAAAGTAACCTTAGGTTTGATTTTCTTATTCTTTTTATTTACTTATTTATTTTGTTGGGTTCTATAGGTGATTAAGTTCAGAAGTTCCAACTTTCCCTATTAATTAAAAAAAAAACTTCCCTTATTAAAAGCACGTTACATATAACCCCCACCAATTTTTTCATCTTAATCTATAATAACCAGAAATTTTATTATACACGTATACGTATAAAAACCACGCATTTAGAATATATATATGTATATTTAAACTATCTTCAAATTTTTTTTTCTCTTAGTCGTTTCCTTCTTTTCTTTTGTTTTACTCAGCGGTGGTGCCAATCTCTGAGCTGACTATCGTCCGTCTTTTTCCTCTCACATCAACCCTTTCCTTCTTTCTTCTTCTCATTCACTACACATGTCTTTTCTCTTTTCAGTTCGCAGATTTATTTTATGGGTATCTTTGTTGTCTTCACAAGTTGTGATGGACAGATGACGATGTCTGTCGTTCGCTAAAACTCCATTGGCCACCAATAGTTTTTCTTATAAAGCGGGTGATTTTTCGTCAACTTCTTGATTTGTTTCTGTTTTGAGAGTATTTTAGAATAATAAAGAATTTCAGGTATCGATTTGGACCTTTGCTGTCTTTAAGTTTTATATGTTTTTGTTTGTTTGTTTTTCCATTGTTTAATAAATCTTCAGTTTTAGAAGTTTTTGCATCCTAACCAAGTTGATGCCCGGTTGATTTGTGACACCAACTCGGTTAGAGGTTTTATTAATGTAATTGATGGAGGTAATAAAGTGTCCATAATAAAATTAAAATGTATAAATAAACCAAAATAAAGTTTTGATTGAGTGATAAAAGTTTTCCCAATGTAACTGGCATGGGTTTAAATCTCATATTTTTGTTTGTAATTTCTTAACCGAGTTGATACCTAGTTGACTTGTGACACCAACTTAGTCAATGATTTTATTAATAGTATAAATATCTAAAATTTTTACTAAATTGATGTCACCCTTTGAGAGGATCCCAACTTAGTTGAGAATTTACCAAAATCTCTTACTTCTACAAAGTATACAATATTATTTTGAGGATAATTTTATCTTTTCATATCCCAAATCATTACTATGGTTTTAAATAGTTCAATTTTATCATTTCAACCAAAGTCATATTTAGTTATTATACTAAAACTTTTAAATTTGTTACATAAAATTTTCAGTTATGTCATGAGTGCGTCATAATCTAATTATATATTAAATGGTTGATTGAGTTGGCGTCGTCCATTAATCGAATGCCAACTCAATTAAGAAATTACTAAATATCTAATAATTTTACAAAATAACATATATATACATACACTATGATTTTTTTTATATTTTTATATAAAATCTAGAAATATATACTCATAATGGAATTTGAAAGCCAAGACACCATGGTTTTTGATATTTTAACTTTAACATTTGAGACAAAATCTTATTTGGTTTTTATGTAAAATTTTTATAAATATATTTGTTAAACAAATTTGTTCTCACCCACATCGTAAATGTTTTATAATCTAGTATCTATAAATACTTAAAATCCTCATAGAAAATGTTTAAAAAGATTATTTTTTTACAAAAATAAATTATATTACTTTAGTGTTTTTGTTCTTTTTTTATAATTTTTATACAAAATCAATAAAAACTCACATAAGATGGGACTTAAACCTAGGACATAATTTTAAACAATCAATTTTACCATTTCAATCAAAATTTCATTTTATTTTTATATAAAATTTCAACAACAATATTTTTTAAATACTTTTTAACCGAATCTTTTTTTTTTGAAGTGTAATAAGTACAATGCAATTATAAATATAAATCTGAGTAACTATAAGTATCAATTTGAGACCCACATCTTGAATGTGTTATAATCAATTATAATAAAAAAAACCACTTAAAAAAATTATTTTATTGGATAAATCTCATAGTTCTAGAAACATTTAAAGTGGTTTTTAATATCTTGTTTATCAATATAATATTAAAACGAAGGATGAATGACTTCGTGTCATTTAATTCTTTGACAAAATTTGTACTCTTTTCTATTTTTTTTATCAAAATGGGCTCGAAGGCCACTAAGCATCAGCAAGTACAAGTCCATGAATATCGCTCGGATACTCCATATTAAAAGGAAAGGTACAACGCTTATTAACAAGTTTACAAAGGCAATCAACCACTCTATTGCTCGAACGAGAAACCTACTCAATCTTAAAATCGATGGAAGAATCCAACAAACTGAAGATTTCCTTCAATCGAAAACCAAAGATCGAAATGTCCTCACAACGAGACTTAAATCGATTGTCTAAACCTGTATAGTTGTTCTCAAAAAGAGCCCTTGCGACGTTGTTGTTACGAGCTCAAATAATCCCTTCCCTCAAAGCTTCCACCTCAGCCCATTCAACATCCATTTTATAGTTCAAAAAGACAGCGCGATCACCAAACACAAAACCATCATGATCCCTCGCAATAATCCTAATGCCCACCACCGAGTCAAAAACCACCACATCAATATTAATCTTAAAGGCATCATTCGGAGGCTTGATCCACCTATGGGGCCTAGGGGAGTTGAGGTTCATCGGGGCATGCGAAAGATTAAAAATCCTGAAATTGTCCCCCAAAGTTCTCACCCATTCCCATATCAACCGAGCATCATCCTTTTTACCCAAAGATAATGCATTGTTACGACCATTCCATACATTTCTCCATGATAAGATTCTCAAATACCTTAAGATCCAATAAGCGAGTAGCATCCTCGAGCAAATCAATACAACTCTCATAAGAAAAATCAAGTAAACGTCCATCAAGCTCACTAAAAGAAAGAACTACTCGGGCCTTAGGACAGTCTCTAAGAGCATGGATAATAGTTTCATCCTCAAGCCCGCACCGGTGGCAAACCCAATCGGAGCCCTGAAAAATCAAAGCCATTTTGACATTAGTCGGAAGTAAGTTATGATTGACCTTCCACGCAAAGATACGAATTTTGGAAAGCACATGGAGTTTCCAAATCGTCCTCCAGAATAAACGGTGCGGGCTATAACCCATCTTCTTGAGAATGAGCCAAGAGTAGCCAGATTTTGATGAATAGGACCTGAACTTGTTGTGAAACCAAACAATCTGATCTGGAGGACCATGCTGAACAATCGGTAAGATACATAAATGATCACTTAGCCTGTCCCCATAAAGCTCCTCCACGCGATCTCTATTCCACACACATGAGTTAAGTCTCCATAACTCACTCACCAAACCGCCCCGAATGCCATTGAAGGAAGTCTTCAACGAATTGCCATCACCTTCAAATCCCCATATATCAACCTTGAACCTAGCAGTCATGCCATCACCTATTTGCCATCCAAACCTGGTCTTAAGTGCTTTAACCACATGCAATATACTCGTCCAAGAGAAGAATGGCTTATCTACCGCCTTAGGGGGAGCACATCCCCGTCTGAAAAGTACTTGGAGCATAGAACACAATAACATAAAGTATCCTTATTGTTAATGAGCCGCCATACTTGTCTCCCGAGGAGCACAATGTTGAAGAGCCTCAAGTCCCTAAAGCCGAGACCACCCATACCCTTAGGTATACATAGAGAGTCCCATGCTATCATCGCCCAACCACAATCCTTATTTTTTTTGCGGAAAAATTTGTACTTAGATATATAAGTTTGGGCTGTAATTTTTTTTCTTATTTACTTTGATTTTTAATTAAAGGGATGTCTACTTAAAAGTTGGTTGTTGTAGTTTATAGTGTCATATTGTCTTATAATTTGGTTTAATTAATAAGCATAAATTAATAGGTATATTGACAACATAAATAGTATACACTTAGTCAAAATTATTCATTAGCAGGTTAATCGGTTGCAATGAAATTTTTAAGTTGGAATGTTCAAAGTCTAGGGAAGTCTCGGACAATTTGTCATCTCCAGCATATGCTGTGGGATATAAACCCCTTCGTAGTTTTTTTTATTAAAACAAAGATACAGAACTCGAGGCTGGCTACTGTTTGAAAGGTGTATGGGTTACAAAATGGTTTAGACACTGATGCAGTTGGGCGTAGTGGTGGACTTTTGGTTGGTTAGAAGAATACTTGTATTATGTCTCTTCGGTCGTTTTCAGAAAGGCATATTGACGTTTTGATAGATGATGATTCAGATGGTAAGATATGGAGGTGTATAGGTTTCTAAGGGGCTCCTAAGAAACACAATAAATGGGTTTCTTGGAACCTGCTAAGGAAACTAAATAATTGTCCGGATATCCCCTAGCTGGTCATTGGAGTTTTTAATGAGATTATGTTTTCATCTGGAAAATAAGCAGGGTTGTTGCGAAGTGATTCATAGATGGAAAATTTTTAAAATACATTATCGAATTGTCTTTTAGAGGATCTAAGTTATAGTGGCACATGATTTACCTGGGAGAAGGGTTGTACTAAGGCAACTAACATTCAGGAGTGGCTTGATCGTGGAGTTGCAAACAACCTTTGGTGGGACTTGTTTCATTGTTTCATTGTTTCAAAATTAAACATCTTGCACACTCGTTCTCTTGCACATTTGTGGTACTTTGAGTTTAAGGCAACATGGTTAATTGAGGACACTTGTGAGTCTGAGGTAAAACATTTATAGGATGATGCAAGGGGTTCAATACTGGAAAGACTAAAATTAGTTTGTTAGGGTATTAAGGTTTGGTTCAGAAAAATTAAACGAGAGAAAAATATTATGGAGCATGGCATAAAAATTTGCCTCCGCTTATAAATTCACTGGCTCCAATAGATGCGATACTGGGAGAGATTGTGGATGCTAAGTTAGTTTTAAATCTAGAGGTCGATAAGGAAGAGTTGTTCTAGGAACAAAGAGCGAGGGTGAATTGGATTAAGAGGAGACTGAAATACTACTTTTTTCCATAACTTCACCTCGAAACGACGCCGGACAAACCATATTGATGGATTGGTGGACAGTGATGGTAATTTCTTTGATGATAATGAGGTGTTAAGTTGGATTGCACAGGATTATTTTGTTTCTCTTTTAACGTCACATGGAGTGGTCAACTCAGTTGAATTATTTGAAGGTATTTACAGTTGCATAACACAAGAAATGAATTCCGATTTGAAGTCTATGTAAGGGTGTTCATTCGGTTAATTGACCGGTTAACCGACCTGAAATAATATTAACCGAATTAACCGACCTTTCAAAATTTTTAACCGTTAACCGAACCGAAAGTTTTTCAAAAAAAATTAATCGAACCGAAATTTTTTCGGTTAATTCGGTCGGTTAACCGAATTAACCGAAAGTTATATATTTTTTATTTTTGGTTAAAAATTAACTGAATTAACCGAATTACCCGAATTAACCGAATTAACCGGATTACCTTAATTAACCGAATTACCCGAATTAACCGAATTGAATCACTACTTAATTAAATTATTTTTAGACTTTTAGACTTTAGTTTTAGTTTTAGTTTTAGTTTTAGAATTTTATTTTTATTTATTAAATTATTTGTAATTTTTATGATTGGGTTGGGTTGGGTAATTGGGTTGGGTTGAATACTTGAGTTTGGATTGGGTTTAGGTGAATAGTGGGCTTATTTATATATCATAATTTTATTTATTAATTTTTTCGGTTAAAACGAAAAAATTCTGTTAACTGACCGGTTTCGAACCGAATTAACCATTAACCGAAAAATCAAAAAATAAATAACCGACCCCCGACCGAAAAAATTTGGTTAACTGACCGATTAACCAAATTCTGTTGATTAACTGAATTTTTTCGATTTTACTCGAATTTTGCGCACCCCTAAGTCTATGAGCCCTTTAAAAACGCGTGGGGAATATGGGCTTTGTGCAGTCTTCTACTAACGATTTTGGCATATTATTGACTGAGATGTCTCAGAATTTTGTATTGCTACGCTAAAAGGAGAGGTTCCATTGTCTGAGATTAATCATACCTGTATCATTTTAATTCCAAAGGTTAGTAATCCTAGAAGTACGTCTCAATTTCAACTCATTAGCCTATACAATATGTTATAAAAAATTGCATTAAAATGTTGGTAAATAGATTTCAATTTGTTCTTCACTTATGTATTGATGAGGCGTAGAGCGCGTATATCCTTGGAAGACTCATTACTGATAACATACTGGCTGCGTATGAAGTGCTTCATTCGTTTAAAAACAGACGAGTTGGTCACCGTGGCTCCTTTGCTTTTAAACTTGATATAAGTAAAGCTTACGACAGGGTGGAATAGTAATTTATTGAGACTTTATTGCGAAAAATGAGCTTTTCTAATAGGTGGATTTAGTACATTATGGGGTGTGTTACGTCGGTGTCCTACTCAGTAATCTTAAATGGGGTGGGAGGTGATAACTTTCTGCCTTCTCGTGGATTACAATAGAGTGACCCCTTAAGCCCATATTTATTTTTGATTTGTACTGAAGGGCTTTAATCTCTTCTCATATTAGCATCTCTTAGTGAAAGGTTAATGTGAGCTAGAATCGCTAGAGGTGCATCGCTAATCACACATCTATTCTTTGTTTATTACAATCTTATCTTTGGTGAGGCTAATTGTAACACCCAATTATTACTACTAACCCAAAATTCAAGGAAGTTAAGGTTAAATTGGAAGGATTAGCAAAATTTTAGACTCCACTAGGGACGTCAAAAAATTCGAGGGCTGAATTGCGAATTGTTGGATCTCAATTTTGATTTAATTAGAATAGAACTAGATAGTTCCATAGTGGGAGACAAAATGATTAAGGATGAATGGATGTGGCGAACATTGAAGATTGTCCCAAATGAATATACATACATAGGTGTGTGTGAGTGTGGAGACAAAATTTTTCAATTTCCTTTCTATAGCACCACATTCTCCAATTGCTCTAAAGAATGGGAGGATTTAGCTAAAGGTAGCTTTGTATACTACAACAGTCGTGTAAATTAAAGTCTGGTAGTAGAGAAATCGGGGAATTGGTAAGTTTCCTCACCTTTCTATTTTTATAGATTAAAGAAAGAGATAATGCTTCCTACAAAAATAAATTTTAGGGTTTTAAAGTTTGAATGCCTTCAAGATAATCGATATATGGTTGTTATGTTTAGCTGCTAGGGCAAAGAAGGTTCTAGTGTTTGGATAAAACTGAGTTGTTAAGAATAAGGAAGCAAGGTGAGTTTCTGCGCTCCATTTTTGGAATGCTTAGTAGTTGTTTTAACCCTATGATAAGTGTTGGGATGATAAATGATAAGCATGTATGAAATTTGTTTAATGAATAGGTATCTACCAAAGTAGTTTGATATATGTATCATGTTTTAAATGATAGCGTACTCTTTGCTGGTATGTAAGTAAAATGCATGTATTGTGTCATTATAACAGTGGAGAATAATGAAGGGTTAGATAAAGTTAGGATTGGGATGAGGCGGTTTTGTTAGATATTGTTATACGGTGTTACCGAGTGCACTCGTGATGTGCAAAGGGGACACTGTGGTGTTCGAGCATCAATGTTAGGAATGGTGAAATAGAGGAATGGGTGGAGGAACAGGAAAATTGAAATTTCGTTAAGATTCTACCATCCAAGATTGTTGGGAGCAAACCACAACGTGCAAAGCTCTGAACCTTGCGAGGGTGACATTTCGGTGTTCGAGCATCAAGGTACATATGAGATAGATCGATATCGATAGTATAATATTCCATAGAGCATCACCGTGATGGCGTACAGCAGAATCTATGGGGCGACACGGCGACGGCAGTAGGTCCTTCGGGACAACACCTCAAAGAGTTATAAGATGTAAGACCATAGCTCGGTTCTGACAGCTAGTGTAGTTCACCATGACAGTAAGCACGTTGTAGTCTACTGGGATAGACAACACAGGACTATACTGGAAAAAATCACAGATCAACACACTAATAAATAATCTATCAAAGAAGATGACAAGAGTGGATCAGAGAATGTCTTAAACTAACAAGGGTAAAAAAAAGGAAGTAACTTTTCAGATAGGAAGGTATATGTATTATGTTCAGTCCAAGTCCGTCGAGAAATGTGCGAATCCCACATTGTTGAGGGGAATGCAGAATTGGGCTAGACAATAGGTTAAACACCAAGTAGATGTGAGTTTAGGAAAAACCTACCAGAGTCTTCAGGGAAGAAAGTGCCAGCCTAAGGATGAATGACTAGCGGAGTCCGCCGAGGCTAGTGACGAACGGGAGTCCGATAGGACCATGAAAGGTGATAATGATCCTGATGTTCTACCCCAGGCAGGGGCTACAGGTCCAAGTAAACACCCTTGAGAAAGGGACTGAAAGAGCGAGTATTGTAGAGGTTACACTGCAAGTATCAGTGTCTCGAGGAGAAGGGAATGTTATATATAGAGATAGTTTTCTAATAAAGATCCATATTTTAGTAGTTATCGAAAAAGAAAGCTGAGCATCGCTAGCCCGGAATATTAAATATGAGTATCAAGGATCATATTCACCAATGAAAGGCTCAGGGTAGTTGTTGACGCTATTTTTTGGATGAAAACGGGGTCGACTTGGATTTTGAAAAATGAAATGGGAGTCGCCACCAATCTTTTTTTATGAGGTGTAATTGGATCACCTCGAAAAGTGGTTGTTTTTAATAAACGGTTTGATTTTATTAAAACAACAAGTTTGGTCCACGAAATTCAGAAAAATAGGTTCGGGAGTCGGTTACGCACGAGGAAGGATTAGCACCCTCGATACGCCCAAAATTGGTACCTAGTTGATTTGTTAATGTCTTAATGTCGAAAACTGAAAACTTTAAAGAAATTTAAAAATAAGATCCTTGTATTAAAACGTTGAAATTTTTTTAGGAAAATGGACATATTTCACATTATTCGAGAAAGAGAATCATATCCAGTAAGTTAGGACACAATGTCTCGAATTCCGGATACGCGAATGAAAAATGCTTATTTAAAAGATATTTAACTATCTTGGATTAAAAAAGGGATCACGACCAGTAAGTTAGGACACGAACCTTTTTTAATTTCCGACATTGTTTAAAACTTGAGTTTGAAAATATTCGTGTATTTAGATTTATTGTGAAAATCGAAACCCAGTAAGTTAGGGTACGACTTTCTCAAATCTAAACACGAAATTTTGTTTATTCAAAACAAATTTTGTTATATCGAGTAAAATAAAACACGAAATCGTAGTAAAGGATGTGAAAGCAAATTACATTGTTGTTATGTACGGCAAAATCATAATGAATACAAAAGTATAAAAATGATACGAGCAATAGCAACATAAAATAAATAAAAGTCAAACCTACAATCAGATAAAATAACAATGTATATAGACAAATAAATTAAAACATTCGTTCAAAATAATAATGAAAATGAAATAAATAAATAGTGAACACAATTAAAAATGTAAAGGGATATATGTATATAGACATAAATTAAAATATGTGTATACGTAAATTACAAAATATATAATACATATATATAAAGTATATTTTAAAATATAAAGAAAAATAAATATGTATATATATATATAAATATGTAGGTGTATAAAATTATGGAATATGAAAATAATGAAATACATATAAAAAATAGGTGCATATATACATATATTTACAAAGGTTAAAATGTGTACATATATATTATAAGAAAGGTATGTATAAATATTACAAAACATAAGAATATATGTATGTATATGAAAATATATATGTATGTGAATTATAAAATAAAATAAGACAAAATAAAATAATATAGATAATATACATATTTTAATATATATAAAAACATATATAGATATGTATATAAAATTGAGTATTTATATATTAAATGAGTTAGAAATATATATATATGTATATATATAAACAATTAGATAATAATAATATAATAAAACACATATATCTAAAATTTATAAAAACATAACAATAATAACCATAATATTAAAAATAATAATAATAATAACAGTAAAGATAATAATAATAATAATAAAAGATAATAATACATTAAGATAATGAAGAAAATAACGAAAATGCTAAAAAGGTCGAAGTAAAAGCCAAAAATACGGGGCGAAATCGAAATAAAAAAGACAAGAGGGACCAAATGGTGACACGCGCCGAAAGAGGGGGATTGAAATAGAAATTATCCCTTTTCTCCAAAACGGCGTCGTTCCTGGGAAGCACATATGCATGGTCTGGGGACCAAATCAAAACAGAAGAAAAATTCAATGCCAAAATTGCAAATAAATAAAAAAAACTGCATTGAATACGCCGCAAAGGTAGAAGGGCTTCCTGCGCAAATATCCCCTTCAAGACCCAACACGCGGATCTCCCTTACCCAAAACGACGCCGTTTCATTTTATTATAAAGCCCAAATTTTTTGATGATTTTTCATTTTTTCTTTTTCTTCAAAGAAAAGTTTCAAAATTCTCTCTCAACTCTCCCCCCCTTTTTCAGAAACCGGCCAAGAGTCTGGCCGAGAGCCACCACGCCGGTCGCCGTCTGCCGGCGCCGCCGTGCATGGCGGCGAGGAGACCAAAAGTCTCTCTTTTTCTCTCCGATGACTCTTTTCGGCCTCCTGAGCGCTCCGGTGACGTAAAAAAGGGTAAAAGACTTCTCCTTTTTAATCTTTTTTATATATTTTTGTGTATAAAAAAAGAAAGAAATAGACTTGCAAAAACAATAGTAACAGTAGAAAAGAAAAAAGAAAAACCGAGCATAAATGAATGTTCAACCTTTTTTTTATTTCTATTCTTTGTAGAAAATAGGGGTCGAACCCTTTTTACAATGTTTGATATGGCTTTTATAGCCATTTTACAACTCTCTCTTTTTTGTTTGTTTTTTCTCTCTTTTTTCTGTTGTTGGTACTGCTATTCTTTTATTATTTGCAGGTACCTTGACGAGGCAAGGCAAGTGGGCGAGCGGTGGAGCAGAGAGTAGGTGAACGGCGATGGGACATTGGAGGCGGCGCCGAAGTCAGAAGGCAGAGAGCCCTAGGTTGCGGCGCTAGGCTAGGCTAGGGTTTTAGAAAACTGAAACCCTAGTTTGAAATTTGGGCTTGATTTGGATGTTAGGCCTGGTTGGGCTTCGGGTTTGGGTTCAATTGTAAATTGGTTTTGGGTTTGTTTGGGTATATTGGGCTCCGGGTTTTGGGCCGGTGTTTAGGGGGTTGGGTTATTTAATTTTGGTAATAGGCCCGGGCAAAAATGGGCTTGTACAGCTGCACGACCAAGCTACACGCCCGTGTGCCAGGCCGTGTGATCAATTTTGAGCATTCTGTTTTAAAATTTTAAGATCCAGAGGACACACGGCTAGAACACATGCCTATGTGCTAGACCGTGTGTCACACACGGCTGAGACACACGCCTATGTCTCTGCCCGTATGGACAAAATAAGGTCATTTCCAAGCCTTATTCTTCACCCAATTTCATCTTCCACCCATATAAACATTTAAACACATTCAAGAGCCAATTCAAGACATTTAAACCTAGCGCAATTCAGGTCTTATGCATGACATATTAATACCTATGATCAAATGTCCAACTTACCAAGATAGCCTAATACTTATAAACATGTTTTACCAAATACACTATCATAAACTAATATCCAATATACTTATATGATTTTCCTCATTCACCCCTTTAAACATACTCATCAAGCATATTAAAACTATTTATATATCAAAACATATCACTTAATAGTCATTCCAGT
Source organism: Gossypium hirsutum (assembly GCF_007990345.1). Taxonomy (NCBI): domain Eukaryota; kingdom Viridiplantae; phylum Streptophyta; class Magnoliopsida; order Malvales; family Malvaceae; genus Gossypium; species Gossypium hirsutum. Next base: position 7,479,375 of record NC_053449.1, read on the forward strand.
GGCTAATTTCAACCAACATTACATTGCCATCAATGGTAACATTTAACCTATACATGTCATTATTACCAAAATTAGTTTACTATTTATATATATACCGAAAAGTCAAGGGGATAGTGTGATGTAGCTCTGACTAGCTTCCAACCTTTACGAGCCTCCGAGTACTATAAAACAGAGGAAATAAGACAGAGTAAGCACTTAATGCTTAGTAAGTTCGTATAACGGGAAATTAACTTACCATTCATTTACTTATATAATAAACATGCATAATAGATCCAACGCAATTTGGCAATTAGCCTAACACATATAACCTCAACAAGCATGTTAGTAATGTATTTCATGTGAATAACAAGAACAAGGATGAGCTCACTAGGTATCGAGTTTCCAAGTATTTCATGCATATATAGATAATAGTTTCATTTTGATTTCACATGTTCTCATGTCAGAATTTCAGTCGTTGAATCATTTGAAATCTCGATGGATACTTGGGTAGTACACTTGAAGTGTATAATACTATAAATCCGTCAATTCATATCTAGGACTGCTTTTATGAGCACTTAAACAAAAAACTCTCTCTCAAGCAGTATAACCAGAAGCTCATTGAGCCTTGTAATAGGAAGCTTATCTGGGCAATATAACGAGAAGCTCACAAAGAGCCTATAACGAGTAGCTCCAAAGAGCAATTAACGGGTAGCACCGGATAGCCATATAACGGGAAATTCAAGCGAGCACTAAAGGGAAGCTCACAAAGAGCCTTTAATCGAGAAGCTCATGAAGAGCCATATAACGGGATGCTCATAAGAGTTGCGGTGTGCCCACAACACATGTAGGGTCACAACTGATCGGGATGCTCCGAAGAGCATTTAACGAGAAGCTCGCAAGAACGCTATAACGGGAAGCTTGAGAGGGCTTGTAACGGGACGCTCTTTCGAGATGCGATACGTCCATAACATATGCAGGAGCACTACCATTTTGGGAAACAGAACCCTGTATCCATCGAATCTCATTATCCAAACGAGACTTATTTATTTATCAGGGATTTTCAGTTATGAGACCAATTAATACACATATATGACATTTACACAATTTACATATTCAACACTCAAAATAAGCATATAAATATATACAATTAAGTTACACGAACTTACCTCGACAATTGTTCGTCACTTGTAAACTACTAATCCGATACTTTTTCTTTTCCATGATCTAACTCTGTTTTTGATCTATCCGGATCTATACGAGTAAATTTAACATAAATTTAATAGAATTTACATTAAATTCAATCCAAGTCACATCTTAGGCAAAATTACCGTTTCACCCTTATACTTTTAATTAATAACGATTTCGTCCCTAGGCTCGGAAAATTAAATTCATGCAATTTAAATCCTTATCCCAAGCCTAGATATTTTCATATATATAAATAGCAGCCCATGAATTTCATGAAATTTTAGAATTTTCCATGAATTCAACAACTTTTCAATTTAATCCCAAAATCATGATTTCATCCAAAATCCTTTAATAAAATACCTTTAAGTATCCATCAACATCTCAATTTCATCATCTAATAACTAAAACCATATAAACTTATCAATGTTATCTTCCAAAAATTTCAATAAAATCAAAAACTAATGAAATGGTTAGTTGGACCTAATTGTAAAAGTCCCAAAACATAAAAATTTCAAGGAAAGAGCAAGAATTACACTTACATGAAGAAAATATTGAAAAAAAACTTAAACCCTCTTCAATGGTTGTTTTAAAACTGAAAAATGATGATGAAAATGCCTAGAATTTCAATTTCCCATTTATTTCACTTAAAATTGGCAAAATTTACAATTTTGCCCTTATTTCACATCAATTCCTTGATTTTTCTATGCTTATGCTGCCTCAGCCATCCCATGTGGGTCCAATTGCCCTTTTAGTCCTCCTTTATTTACTATTTAGGCTATTTAATCACTATTTCTTTAATTAGCAAGTTTTGCACTTTTTCAATTTAGTCCTTTTTAATTAATTAACTACCAAAACGTTAAAATTTTCTAATGAAACTTTAATAATACCTTAATGAAACCCCGTAAATATTTATAAAAAATTTATGACTTGGTTTATAGGACCGAGATCTCAATGCCTCTTTTTTAAATCACTTGACCTAATAAAGTCTTATAAAACACAAATTACTAATTCAAAAAATCTTTTAAAAACCACATTTGGCTCGTAAATATTAAATAATAAAAATTTATGAGCTCATTTTTTGGATTTGGTGGTCTCGAACCATTGTTTCTAACATCACTGAAAATCGGGCTGTTACACAAGTACTGTATTTGTTCTACCTTTGTAGCGGAGGCGTTAGCAGTGGTGCATGGGCTACAATTTACTATTGACTTAGGCTTCCGACATGTTATAATAGAAAGTGATCCTTTATTAGTTATTTTGAAGCTAAACTTGCAAGAAACTGACTTACTGTAGATAAACTTATTTACTTGAGATGCGAAGAAACTCTTGTAAAGCTTCATTTCCTGCCGATTTGCGTTAATCACTAGAAATGATAACCAGACTACACATGAAAAGGCATTAGAGGGGATGCTTAGGCAATGGGAGGCTTTTTGGGTAGAAGATGCACCATCACCGGCCTTGAATTGTACTGCAATCAATCGTCGATGTATGGACCCACCTTGATGATCAACGATACATACGAAGTTTTTGGGGAATCATCTTTAATCTATTTCCCCGTTTCTTTTTTAGTTTTCTTCAACGTTTTATGATGCTTGCTAGGGAGATTGGTGTCGATTGAGCTCAAGTTTTGTTGAAGAAAGGGGATGGTCAGTTCATTTCTTTACAATTTTTCTTTTGTTCTTGAATGTTGTTTTACTTTTCGGGCTTTTAAGGTTATGTTTCCAAGGACTTTAAATTGGTTTTGTACCCCTCTCTTTTCATCAATAAATCTAGTTAGCTATTATTATTATTAAAAAAATTATACGAAAATAAATCTAGATAGGTTTTGCCTATAATAAAACTTAAACTAAAATAAATATAAAGAGAACTCAGGCATAGTCTCACTTATCATTAAGCCACGACCTCATTGCTTTATATAACACCATCAATCTTGTCTCAAATTTGAAAATTTTATTCAACTAAATTGAATTTAAATAGGATCCAATCTTATTTTATAAAAGTTCAATACTTTGAATTTGTTCAATCCGAACTTGAAATCACAAATACAGATTAGATCAAATCAGTATATATGTTAAATTATAAATATATTTTTTCATTTACAATTCAACTCCAAATAAAATATTTGACCTGCATAATCATAAAAAACTTTCAAAATATAACTTTGTTAAATAATAAAGGTTAACTCTGTTAAAATTTGACTTCATTTTATTCTCTTTAATAATATAAATACTAAATTGATCTATTTAATAACAGAGAGATTTGATCCAATACCTATAACGAAGAACCTATCATATACTTACACAAATACTTATTACATTCGTATTTCTTTTTCACCGAATAATTATTTCATTTTATCAAACCAAACGTATAGTTGATCAAATTCAAACCCAATTCGAACGTACTCAAGTGAGAAGCAAAAGAGTGAGTAGGTCCCACATTCTATGTGGAACGTGTAACCCACGGTATGAGCAAGAGCGTGGGATAGGTAATTTATTGCTTATTTAAGTAGTGGCGAAAAGGTTGCTCAAGTGAAAATTGCTTGGGAAGATTGGAAGAAGGACAGGCCGAGAAAGCAGGGAGCATATGACATGTAATTATTTTAGTTTATTTATTTAATTGTATAAATTTTACGAAAATATTATATTTTTAAATAATATTTTTAGATAATTTTGTAATTTTAATAACTAAAAATTTATAATAAAAAAAAGTATATTTTGATGAAATGCTTTTTCATCACTCTCCTCTTTGTCCTTGTTAAGAATTTTTCGGTCTACTTTTAAATTTCATCCTTACACTTTATAAAAATTAAGAAATCAGTCCTTATATTTTAATTGATTAGAATCTAATTCTTGTAAAAAATTGAGAAATTAATCAAGTTATTGGTAAATACATGAATTTGAAATATCAGTATCTACTAATTAATTGCATATACAATGTCGAACTTATTTTTTTGCTAATTCCTCACATATAAATTGTTGATCTACCGATTTTTAGACTAAAGTTTCAATTTTTATGAAGTATTATGATCAATTTTGAAAAACTAAAATGGATGAACTAACATATCAATTTCCGTAAAGTAGAGAAATGTAATTCATTTATTAAACCCAAATATACAAAATAATTTATTATTAGACAAATTATAGATTTTTTTTTCTCTTTATACTTTAATTTGAAATAATTTAATATTTCTAATATTATTACTAATCAGTAAAGATTTTGTAAATTAATTAATGCAATTTTCATTTTTTAAACTCCAATCCTAAGACTTAAAATTCTTTATCTAATTAAAAAGGTGAGATTATTATTATCAAAATGTTTTATTTTTCATTCCCCAACAATTTTTAGTTCAACCTCTTAATTAAAATTTACTTTTTTTAATAAAGATGTTAATGTGCTCAACTATTACTATTACTACTAATAATAAAATCAAATTACATGAAATTAAAATATAAAAATTAAATGATTAAAATATATGTGGTTAATGTTTGTGTACTTTTTTTTTACATGTGTTAGTTCTTCTATTTTTATTTATAGAATTTAATAATTATATTTTTTTAAAATTTAAAAATTCAAGTCTAATTATTAATATAATTTTAAAAATTCTATAAATTTTTTAATATAATATTTTAAAATAAAATTTCACTAGTGATGAAAAAGAATGTTGCAATGAACTTGAATTTAACATAAGAATTTTAACGTTGTTAATAATTGTACTTGCATCTTAACCAAATTAAATCCCTAAGTTGAATTAGCAATAAAGCAATATTTAGTCCATGAGCTCAACAACTTCTCACAATTTAGTCTTTGAATTTTTTTTTGTCTATATTAGTCTAACAATTAACAACTTTTCCAAAAAAATGTCATGTTATCACATAGACCAAAATTAAGAAAAGTTGCAAGTTCCAAAACTAATGTGGACAAAAAAAATTTAGGGATTAAGTTGAAAAAAGTTGTAAAGGTTGGGGCTAAATGTTGTCTTATCCCTTGAATATAGTACAAGGACTAAAACCATAATTTCACCGTTTTATTATTTAATACACAGTAAACATTATATTTATAACTGTTGAGAGGGTGTGGGAGCAAAATATAAATAGCGTTTGTTTTGGTTCTTCTCCATAGCCCCAGCTTTAATGGCGTGAAGAGAGTAGAAAGGGAGAGTGTATGTATATAAATTTCTACGGTTCTTAAAAAGTAACCGTATGTGATGTGGTCTCCTTCAATCTTTGCATGCTTCACCAACTCTTCAAACAAAGAGAAAACCCAAAAATTAAATTCATTTTTCATATCACTGAAACTGCAATTCGTGTAATTCATATTGTTCTTCACTCAAAGAAAACCAACCCCAATTTTTTCTTTTTTTTTCGAAATCTGAGCAAAACCCGGACGATAAGAAGTGGTAATTGATTCTGGGTATATGTTATTTAAGTCTTTTTCGATTTGTATCTGATGTGGGTATTTTGATTTTTTGTTTTTGTTTTTTTTTGTTGTTGTTGGAAGCCATAGCTGGGATTTTGGTGAAGAAGAAGAAGAAGAAAGATAGAGGAAACATGAAGGATGATGAGGAGTTTGAAATGTTGTTAGATGAGATCCCTCATGCAACATCACATCATCATCATCATCATCATCATCTGCAAAAAAAACATGATGATAATAATATTCATCATCATGTGAATGGGTCATTTCATGGCATGTATGGTCTTATGTATGATGGTACATCAAGTCATTATCATAAGCATACATGTGTTTCTCCTGTAAGCGGTTTCTCTTTACACTCAGATGGTTCTTCCTCGAGTCTGTTTTCTAATGATGGACAGCAGTCTTTGTCTGAAAATGGATCACCAACTCCACCGGCATTAGAGGACCTTAAGCCACACTTGCCTAATGCACTGCTGATGGATTCAGCTGTTAGGAACAAGGGTGGCAGTGAGGGTGGCTTGATTGGTGAATTGGGTCTTTGTAGAAACCGTAGTAAAATGTATATTAGCAACGATCAAGAAAAAGTTGATCCCAGTTTTAGAGATTTTGTGGGAATTCAACCCACTGTTCCAATGAGTGTTCCATTGAGTTTTAATGGTGGGTTTAATATGGCATTTTCCAACGATGCTTTGGGTTCTCACCAGGGAATGAGTTGTTTGAATGGTGCAATGAGATCTCCATGGCAGAAAGGAGATTCTGTATTGAATTTAAGCACTTCTTTGAGTAAACTTTCAGTGAATGATGCTTTGGTCCATGGTTCTCCCAGGTTGATTCAAGCAACCCCTCGTGTAAGTGTTGAAAATCTGCTACATCATGGGCTACCATCACCATCCAATGGGATGGTTAGAGCACATTCTAATGCTAGAATCCCACATGAAGGTCTTGAGGCTTTTGCTACTGAGGATAGTTTCATTATCCAAGGAAAGGGTTTAAATTACATGATCAACAAGGGACTTGATTGTTGTTCTAGGGAGCAAAACAAAGGTTCTCTGCAGGAGGTTGATGCGAATAAGCGTCAAGAAAGAAGGTCATTGTCGTCACAGCTCGATGGTTGGTCTCATATTGCAGCCGTTTGTGGAAATGTTACGAATGCTAAGTTATATAGCCATTTCTCTTTGCCACCAAAGTGTAACTCTTTGGCAGAAGCTCGCGGATACGTATACTTAATAGCGAAAGACCAACATGGCTGTAGGTTCTTACAACGGGTATTCGATGAGGGTTCCCCACTGGATGTGCAAATAATATTTAAGGAGATCATTGATCATGTGGTTGAACTTATGATGAACCCTTTTGGGAATTACCTCATGCAGAAGTTATTGGAAGTGTGTAATGAAGAACAGAGAATGCAGATTCTGTTAATGGTTACTGAAGAACCAGGGCAACTTGTTAGAATATCTCTCAACACTCATGGGTATGTCTGACACCCTGCAATATATGTATGTATGCATTCTTATCTGCAGGTTCTAACATAGTTTTTCATTCTTCCAGCACTCGTGTAGTTCAAAAGCTGATCGAGACTCTCAAAACCAGGCAGCAAATTTCACTGGTTATATCAGCACTTGAGCCTGGATTTCTATCTCTCATCAAGGACCTGAATGGAAATCATGTCGTGCAGCGTTGCTTGCAATGTCTTAGCAGTGAAGATAACAAGGTAAGCCTTCCATCTGCTGAATTGTTGTGCATTAACTTATGAAATGTTATTTTTTTGTATAAGTTATGGACCATGACTTCTTTTTTCGGGGTCTACATAAGGACTAGAGGTAAATGATATTTGATAGTATCCCTTTAGTCCCTAATAGATTGAGCCTTTAATCACATTCCATGTGCTTCATAACTGCAAGTCATATTGATGAGCCGTTCAGTGGATGTCGTATTCTTTGGTTAATCATCAATTGGCGTCTGAACTCCAAAGTCGAAACATGATGCATCTTTTATAATATCAGAGTATGCTTTTTCTTTTTCTGATAAAGGGTTAGATGTCTTAAGTTTAAGCAGGCAGAAAATTAATCAGCCATATAATGACCTATTATCTCTTTGGAACTAAGAAAAGTAATGTAAACTTGATGCAAAATAGTGCCGTGTTTAACCACATCTTTGCTGTCAATATACGACATGCTGTCTGTTAGCTATTTTGTGCAGATGTTGCAGTTGGCAGCGAACTACTTGATTTATTAGGGTGGCATTTTATGTATCTCGATGGTTTTATTTAAAATTCTGTTAAGATAACGAATGCATAAGTACTTGTTGAATTTTGATCATTCAGCTTTTTTCCTGAGTCATTACTCTCCTCCATAGATATCTCACATTTTTATTTTCAAACCGCTTTCCAGTTTATCTTTGTAGCTGCTGCAAAGTATTGCGTTGATATTGCAACTCATCAGCATGGCTGTTGCGTTTTGCAACGATGCATTAGCCATTCAACTGGTGAGTATCGAGATAAGTTGGTTGAAGAAATATCCACCAATGGGCTTCTACTAGCACAGGATGCATATGGGTAAGTATTGATACGATATTATTAGTCTATAATTGATTAATTATTAACCAGCACTCGGGGTGGGGGGGTTGGGGGGGGGGGAGCTTTTGTTATAAGAGAAATGTAGTCTTACCAATGACTTAGCTCTCAGCTTGAATTTTTCTAGGAAAAAGAAAAAGAAAATCTCAAAGTACATAACTTGATATATAGATGTGTATGTAATTATAAGAATTTCTAATTTGCTGAATAGCCTAACTTCTTGGTCGACTGGAAATACAGAAGGCGTGGGAAGCAGAAAATCTTCTTGGCTTATGGGGATGGTATTAGACCCTCGGTGTTTAGTTCTTATGTGATACTAGAATGTGGTGACAATTGCATGAAGTAAATTAATGGCTTGTTATGCGTTATGTATTCAATTCTGGCATGAAACATGCTGAATATCCTCATACTTGTCTACTCTCTTGTTCCTGTTGGAAAATAACTGTTTGTCTTCACTAGGTCCTTCAATGTTGATAAGGCTGAATTTACAGCCAGGTCTCTGAGACTGATCTCTTATCAATTCTTACATGAAAACTTCATGAAGTTTGCTTAACATATGGCCTCTTAGACACATGATCATGCTGGGAAATTCATATATAACTTCTTTCTTTCCTTTTCTTTTAGACATCCAGTGGCCCAAACTGTTTGTTTGGTCTACTGGAGTCATCTTTTGCTTCTTAACGTTAGAAAAAAATGGCAAAAAGAAGTCTTTGAAATGGTGAAAGCTTTGTATTTTTGGAGTACTTAATTGTCATGAGACTGGTTAGTCCATTCTCTCCAATTGGGAATCAGTGGACCCTGCAATGAAGTTTATGATAGATACTCTTTTCTTTTATGATATAAAATTAAAAACATTCTTGTTCACCGCAGATTTTTGTTTTTCATTTTGCAGAAATTATGTTGTTCAGTTTATCTTGGAGTTAAAAATCCCATCTGCCACTTCAACTTTGGTTTCTCAATTTCAAGGGAACTATGTACACCTCTCATCGCAAAAGTTCAGCAGTCATGTGGTTGAAAAGTGTCTCGTGGTATTAAATGACGAGAGCCGGTCAAGAATCATCCGTGAATTGCTCTCTGCAACACACTTCGAACGGTTGCTACAAGATCCGCATGCAAACTATGTTGTGCAAACTGCTCTCCGTGTTTCTGAGGTTCTAAAGTCGATTACTTTCCTTTTATCAACGAAGCCCCCAATCCCTTAACAAACACTCTCCCTCGTGTCTGGTGCAAAAAGCACAGATATAATACCTACTACATGTATGGCTCATAGTTTTGGTCGAAAATACATGCTAATACGAGAAGGAAAACTTAATGATCTCACGTTAGGATCAAATTGTTTGGACCAAAACCCTCTCTCATCTCATCCGAATTACACACTCTGGTTTCTTACTAATTTATTCATATTTTACAATATTCTCATCGGTTTCTTTTGGCTTCTTTGTTGATGTTTGTGGTTATTGTTTTCTATGTCAGGGACCTCTGCACAACTCTCTCATTGAAGCAATCGAGTCCCGTAAGGCAATCTCGCGCAACAGCCCATATTCCAAGAGGATTTTCTCTCAGAAGCTTCTGAAGAAGTAATGTAAATTCTCCTTGTCTATGCAAGAAGCAAGGTTCTGTTTTTTTTTTTTTTTTGTCCTACTGGATTTAACCATAAAAGGCTCATCATTGCCTATAACTAAAGCAAGAGTTTTTATCTTCTCAAAGTTCATGGAATTGTCTTTCCATGCACTCTGAAAAGAGTGTAACAAATAAAGCAATTTTTGCTTCAAAAAGTTGCTTTAAATTTTGAACATTGTATTATCCTGTTGTCTTTTGGTTATCTCTATGCATTGCATATCAAATATCTGTGTTTACTTTGCAATTCTCACTGTATGAAATTGTACACTGTTTACAAGTCTTGGGGATTTTTATGGTTCCTCATATGTGAATGCTGCCATTTTGAATTATATGCAGAAGGATAGACGGTGCATTAGATTTTACTCTTCATTCTTTTTGGGGTTAATTGCTTGAGGGATCTCGAATTATAGATGTTAGCTTAGGTCGATGCCATCTTTAATAATATGCATGAGGATAGATGATGCATTAGAGTTTACTGTTCATTTTTGGGGGTTAATTGCACAAGTGGTGCTCAAATTATAGTCCAGATTCTAAATTAGTCTTTGGACTTTTAAACATTCTAATTAAGTTCTCAAAATATCAACATGTACTTCTACCAATTTAATGTCAACTTAATGCTAGCTTGGGCGTTAAATGTCATGTCGACGTTTTAGGGTTTTTATGGTTTACTCATTGGATGCCATTTTTAATAATGTACATGAGGATAGCCTTAATTTTTAGGGGTTAATTGCCCAAGAGGTCCTTGGGCACAGATGTGGATGTCATTTTTAATAATATGCAGGAGCACAAATGCTGCATTTGAGTTTACTCCATCTTTTTTGGACGTTAATTGCACGAGAGGTTCTCGAGCTATAATCCAGATTTTAAATCAGTCTTTTAAGCTTTTAAATATTCTAATTGAGTTTTCAAATTTTTAATTTTAATTTAAGCGTTAAATGTATAGCATATTTAAAACTCGTTGATAAAATTTGAAATATGGGTATGCCAATTCAAGATTTTCATGCGATTAAGTACAAATGTGTTTAAAATTAATCCATGTTATGTTCAATTCAAGCTAACATTTTGACAGAAGGACTTAATAGTAGTCAAGTAAAATATTTTAAACTTTGGAGTTTAATTTAAAATTTAAATAATAATTTAACATTTATTCAATTCCTGGTCCAGTTCAAACTTATTCCCAAGTAGTAACTCTAGAGTTTAATTTAAAATTTAAATAATAATTTCACAAAATTTAATCAATTCCCAATCTGACTGATCAATTTGGTCCGGTTCAAACAATAATTAAGTTGTTCCCAAGTAGTAGTATGTTGCCAACAATGTTGCTTAAGAAGCCCTATGCTGGGAATACAACTACCTACTGTCAAAATAATTTGTAACAATAAAAAAAAAAGAAAAAAAAAACAAGTGTCTATAGTTGTTGATATTAATATCGAATGTGTTCATCAGTACATATCGTTTCAGCTTTAAACTAATACTAAATTAATGGTGTAACTCTATCAATATCAATTTATATAGACAGAACATTTAAAAATTTTGATATTTAAATTAATTTTTAGTGTTATTTTTTTAATAATTTTAAATTTTTTACAATTACATTGGAAAATATATCATCATCAAATTAAGTTATTGCACTTAAATAATAATTTTAAATTTTACATTTGTATTAAATGTATTTTTAGGTATATATTTTATTAATAAACTTGAAATTATATTATAAATATATATTAAAACTATTGATAAATCAAAGTACATTCATATATGATTGATAATTCTACTATGGAGTTCGAGACTTTGACTTAAATAACAAAAAAAAAAAATTAGAAATTAATTAAAAACATATAAATAAATAAAAATTCTTAGATCGAGTCATGTCAAGTTTGAATTTAGATTTTGAGATGTCAAATGAAATTATGGATTTAAATAATATTTAGATTCATATTTTAAAACTACTATATTGAATGTCCGATGCAAATAAGCATCCTGAATATTCATTATTAAATTTGCATTATTTATGATATAGATTTGAATTTCAAATCCACTAATTTCAAAATTCTTATAATTTTGATTATATATATAATGAATTTTATAGGATTCAAATTAAGATTTTTGTGGATTTAAAAATCCGAATAATAATTAAAAATTTTGAGTCTAATTATTTGCTATTTTAGACATCTTTTAGATAATAATATTTAATTTAAATTTAAATTTAAATAATAATATTTAGATAAATTATAAATAATAAATAAGTTGTATTTTTAGACATTTATGATTTAGAAGGTTAAATTAGTCATATATGTAAAAAAAAAGTTTATTGGCTAAATAGGCTGATTTCTTGAATATTTAGGGAAACAATTCGTTTTTGAAGAGAGAGTAGGAAAACATGCCGAGCTAGATGCGCTTGTCCTTTAAGTTGTATTTTCTAACTTTTTTAATATAATTAGTTTGATTGGTCATATAGTTAAATGTTAGTGATTTTGTTTCAAGTTTTTTTTAATTAATAAATATATTGTTTTCAAAAATATTTTATTTTTAATTCATCTTTTTAATTAACAACTCTTTTATTCATAAATTCAAATAATTATTAAAAATATGATTATTTTTAGTAAATATAATTTTTTATATGCGTAATATTTATTTTTCAATCCATATCATGAGTGTAGTAAATTTTAGTATTATATATTTAAAATATTTCACATATAAACATAATGATATTTGAAATAATTAATTGAAATATTTCGCATATAAAAATATTTGAAATATCATACCCACAATATAGATAAAAAAATATTTGAAATATTTTACATATAAAAATAATAATGACATTTGAAATAATTATTACATTTTATAATTTTAGAAATCACCTTATGCACAATATATGTGAAGAAAATAAATATTATACATAAATAAAAATATATCAAAAAAATTAGTTGATGTTTATATTATATATAAAGGAGTTATTAATTTTAAATATTTTTAACATAATGATATATGTAAAATATATATTTGTATTATATAATTACATATTTATTATTTAATTTATCAATAAAAGAGTTATTAATTAAAAAGATGAATTAAAAATAAAAAAATAAAAAATAAAATATTTATTAATTAAAAATATAAAAAAACTTGAAACAATATGAAACAAAAATTACAAATTGAACCTAGGACTTACGATAAAATTACTAACATTTAACTATTTAACTAAACAAACTTATTATATTAAAAAAATCAGAAAATATAACTTAAAAACAAAAGTGTATAGCTAGATACACTCTCAAAAAACGACTTATTTTCCTTAAATTTTAAAAAAATTAACCTATTTAATCAATAAACTTTTATTGTTAGCATATATATGACTAATTTAACGGATTTAGAATTATGATTATTTAAAAAATAGAGAAATCCACTTAAAAAGGGAAAAGGGGGTCCACTATAAAGCAACCTTTAATTAATTAATGAGTTTTTTTAATTAAAAAGGAAGGGGCGGCGAAGTAATAAATAATAATAAAAGAATTTAAAAAGGTAAACTACACATTAGTCACCCAACTATCTAAAATTTTTATTTTAGGTATTTAAAACAAAAAGTTTGCTATTTAGGCACCGCGTTACATTGTTCGGTCATTTTAGTCACTGCTGTTAAAAAAATAATATAATAACAAATTTAGGCTTCAACTTTTACGTATTATATCAATTTAGTCATAATTTTAAAAAATTAATTCTCAAAATTTACAAATATTCTCAATTTAATCCTATTTTAAAAAATTCAAAAAAATATTTAAAAATACATAAACATTTAAAAAAATATAATAATAAATTTAAATTATATTAAAATAAAATAAAATAAAATAAAATAAAAAGCCTCTACCACCCCGTACCCATCCCTCTCCTCCTCCCCACTGGAGCTCCCCCACCACCCTGTCCCTATCCCTCTCCCCCTCCTCCACCGGACCTCCCGCACCTCCGTCCCTCTCCGTCCCCCCAAACTGGGCCATAGGTCCCAGTTCTGCAATGAAATTTAAATTAACGTAAAAAATTAGCATCAGTATATACTCCTGCAAATCCACTCGAAAGGGCCATCACCTACAAAGCATAAACATATGAATTATAATAAATTTAAACTTCAAAGTCATAAGTCAATTTATTTTTCTCCATCTTAAATTTGTTGTTATATTTTAAGAAAATATTTATGTACTTTTTATATATATATTTAAAATTTCTTAGGATTAGGATCAAATTGAGAATATTTATAAATTTTGAGGGTTAATTTTTAAAATTATGACTAAATCAATATAATATGTAAAAATTGAGAGATAAATTTGTTATTATACTGTTTTTCAACTGCCACATCATCTTGCTAACGAGAGTCACCAAAATAACATAATTATATAACATGAGTACTTAAATTATAATTTTTTTATTTTAAATACTTAAAACAAAAATTTTTATAGTTGGATGACCATTTATGGAATTTACCCTTTTAAAAATTATCAAAACCGTCACCACCCGGTAACGCTAAAAAGTTTAAACGCCAAGTTTTTGAAAATTTTTGGGACGTGTCGGATTTTTGAGAGCCTAAAAGACGTGAACCAATCATGTTAAAGAAACTGATCGGATCTCATCGCCCAACTCTCATCCACTAATTCTGATATCAAACCCCTTTTAGCTACGCCGTTGTTTTTCATATCCTCGCCACGTGTTATCTTATAGTCAACTTGCTTCACGTTTTAACCTTTTAAAAATTAAGAAAATATTTAATCACAAAAAAAACCCCATAATTATTTTAAAAAAATTCAGTGCTCTATTTGTTCTCTAGAACCTCCCAGAAATCTCTCATATTTTGAATAGAAGCTGTTTCGGTTAATTGGTGAATCACTTTGTACTGCGGATTTTGGAGCTTTGGTTTTTTGGTGAAGTTGTGCGTTTACTGGAAAAAAATCTGTTCTTTTTTTCTTTGGAGTATTTGATTTTCCGGTGAAATTTGTCTGTTTCAGGTGAGATTTTGTTATTATATCGCTTTTTTTTTTGTGCGGAACTTTTCTTTTAGTTGATCTGTTTAGATTTAGGTTGTTTTTTATTTTATTTTTTGTTTAGTTTATGAGAAATGCTTGAAACGGAACATAATTTTTTGTTTTTTATTTTTGAAATTTTTATAAGCAACTTACTAGAAGTTAAGTTAAATCTGATACTATTTGCGGTTATAATATTATTTTTTGCCGTTATCAGGATTTGAGGTTTTAGTTTTAAAGAATTATTCTGCTGTTTGTTTGATGAGAAAAAAAATGATTTGCACAAGAAAAAAACCCTGAATTTTCACTATTTGTTTACTGCTAAATAAGATGTGGATTGAGTTTCGTGCTTTCATGCTGAAAAGTAATATAATTTTTGTTTGATGTGTATTCATAGCTTTTAGTTTTAGGTTTTAGATAAGGATTTTTCTAATTTGTGAATTGTTCTGTTTTTCCCGTTAGAAAGCTTAACCGGAAAATAATTGTCTTCCGTAAACTTGGCAGCTGATAAAAAGATGGAATTTGTGTTTAGTGGTGGATAAGGATCTAGGAGGAATGTCTGACTTTTTGTATGAGGTAAGTTTCTTGTTACCTTTTACTTTTTCTTTTTCTTTTCAGTTTATTTCCAATTTCTAGTAATCTAGTGCTGCAGTGGTAAAAGAGTTAGTGTAGGATGCTATAATTTCGTCTTAATAATTCAACATGAGATTGGTTTTGCTTTCAGTCGTTCATTAGTTTTTTCATGTAAATAGAACTTAAAGTTGTATAGCATGGAATAGAACCTCTCTTGTTATGATATTAATGGAGGGACTATTGAGTATTTAAGGGTGATGGATTTGTTCTGAAGAAAACCTCAAGTACTTTAGTCTGAAGCTTGTTGTTTCCTTGATTTGTGGGTTTTGTGTTGCCTGTGGGACTTTGTTGGCAAGTTAGGATTTCAGGGTTTAGTTTGCTCATTCTCTTCTTCTTTCCAAGTTACATTATGTCATATTATATATCATTATTATGTTCTTGGAATGGCTGTTCAATTTTGCTCTTTTATTAGAGACTGGACATCCTGATAAGTGCCAGTGAATTTAACCCCAAGATTGATTTTATTATTCTAGTTTAAGTTGTTTCAATAATTTAACCTAAGCTTGTTTGCAGGTGACTGATATCATTGCACCGAATAACAATTCCTTTGTACTAATGTCTTCTTCTTGGTGTGTTGTTTTAAATAGGATTTTATTCAGTTTAAGGACTTGATATGCCAATGTTAGATTTGCTTACTAATGCTAATTTTTGGTACACAATAGAGCCGTTATCTAGTGCAATGGTAAAAATCCTTGGGGTTGAAAGTGTGCAAGGGCATGGGCGCAGGCAGAGGCACGAGATGATTGCTTTATAAAAAAAAATACATATTTATAGTATTTATGCTGGTGGGATCATAATTGGATGGCTATTCTTTTGAAGATTGCTCTTCGGATTCGCCTTGAGCCACCTTAGTGGCCACCTTGTTTTTGGTTGCATTACCATTTTATGAAATGCCTTGTGCTAGATAAGGGATGTAACTCAATTCATCCTTCTAAAGTTATCTTTAATTTCATCTACTCTATTTTCATTTCCTTTGACAAAGAATGACTGATTATGACTAAACTTATGTAATTGATGTTACAGCTTGAAGATAATGTTTGGGATGAATTTGGTGCTAGTGCTACCGATGATCATATAGTTCCTCGTACTGTTGATGAATATGGGGCTCAATTCAAAATTCAAGGGGATGGTCGAACAAAACCACAATATGAAGTGAATGGAGTTGCTAGGAATGCAGATAATACGGCTAAATATGGTATTTTGGGAGAGAAGAAAAAAGGCATTCATACTTTGACCAAGAACAAAATGTTGGAAAAATGTCCTTGGTCTCACAGTTCTGATGGCATATTTCCCACTTCAGGTGATAATGACTCACTCAAAGAAGTTACGGGCATGGTTTCTGATGATCCAATGATGTCCAGCCAGGGTCTCAAAACTGGTGATATAGATTCAGTTAGCAGTGATTTCTGTGCTGAAGATCCTGTCTTGGTTGACAACTGTGCTACAGAGGACAATAACATCTACTGTTTTCCGCTAAATCACATGTCTGATACTAATGATGATCTCAGATTTTTTAATAATAACCATGAAGACAAAGAAAACAGCGATCTCCTATGTTATGCCTGGGGAGATATTGGAAATTTTGAGGATGTTGACCAGATGTTCAGGTAGTTCTTGAAATCCTATTATTAATGAGTTTCTCGTTTTGCTTTACTATGTAAAACCCAAGGTTCAGTAGGATCTGTGCTTTGAGTATAACATAAAAGCATCTATGTTTGAACATCCGTAAATATCCACATACATGTACCTGCACCATATTTGTACGCATGCATGTATTTGGGTTTACATAGTACTTATCAGTACTTAACCTTTCATATTGATCTTACAGAAGTTGTGATTCAACGTTTGGGTTGGGGAGTCTCAGTAATGAAGATGATTTGTGCTGGGTTTCATCTTCACATGCTACTGAAGGATCTCAAGATGTGTTGAAGGCTGATGCTAAGTTGAATAGTTTACCAGAGCATTGTGCAACTTCCAGGCCAGACAATACCGGTCCTTCAACTATTGATTCTTGCAAGAAAAATGTACTTCTAAGTGACAAAATAAGTTCCCTTGATACGAGTGGTGATAATCCTGGTCTTGCTGACATGTCTTCTTTGGATGTATTCAATAAAGAATCTGAAATTAAGGATGACTTGACACCCACTGAGCAGGTTAGTAAAATCTTTCCTTTTTCTAAACTTATCTGTCTTTCCCTATTGATCTTTTTAATTTTATATTTTGTTTAGGAATATCTGAATATCTAACTTTGTCAGCTAGAAGTTGTCATCCTCCAAAAATCTTTTAGGCACTTATTCTTTCTGAAGATGAATTTCGAGCTACAGTAAATTAGGATGATAAATAGAAATATTACTAATAAGGTACTTTGAAGGAAACTGCAGCCTACTATCGGCAAGAATTATGCCATTTTTATAGTCCTTGTTCATATGTATATAAATCTTCAATCTAAAGTCGGATAATAAATGCTATGATCTATGCTTAAGCTGGTTTCAGATGAAAGAGTTGATTGTAAATTTTCCTTTGACATATTATTGCCATGTGGAATCTTTACTATGTTGTCTAAGTTGTATCGTTAAATTACAGATCAGCCCACAAAAAAGGCAGTCCAAGCAACTGAGAGCATCTGGAGAAGAAACAGATCATCTCCTCGAAAATGGTGGCTCTTATCACCATTATGGTAACATCAAGCAGTTTGCAGATGTGAATTATCCCTTTACTGATTCATCATGTCAACTCTTTTCCCCACTGGACCTTCAACAGCACAAGCAAAACACGGGCCCTGATTCTGTAAGCTATGGGCAGGCCAGTGTTCCCTATATGCATCTCAATAACAGCGGTCCTTCAAACCAAATTTCAAGATTTCCAACTAGTGCCAAATCTGAAAATAACGGGCATCCTTCGACAAACGAGTCATCTTGTGCATCGAATCAGGCACAGTCCATAGAGAGCTCTCGGGGTCTTTCATTTGAGGTTCCTGACATTATAACGAATGAGAAGATGGGAAAGCCATTTCATCAACAAGATACAAAAGCCCCAGTCAACAGGAATATCAACCAGGCAAGAGTGGAAAGTCAGATTGCATTTTATGACCCAGTCACTGTTCAAAAGCAGGTCTGTCAGTCCGAACAGGACGAAGGTCATAGTGAAGTTGAAGGATTTGGTGTAGGGAAGCAAGCAGAATTAGGCTTTTCAAACAGGCAGGAAAGCTCTTGTGTAGGTTCAATATTGGGTGAAGTCTCACTAGAAGCAACCAGTTTTCGGCAGCTTCAACAAGTCATGGAAAAGGTATAACTGATGGAAAGGTTTTATGATGTGCACATATTTGCATGTCTCTTGTAGGTAATTGGTAAAACAGTAATTGGTTGAGTTAAAACTGCTTGAATTTTCAGTTGGATATCAGGACAAAACTGTGCATACGGGATAGTCTGTATCGCTTGGCTAGGAGTGCTGAACAAAGGCATAACTGCACAGATACGAAAAATGGCATTAGAGATGATGATGATGCAAGTGGTTCATTGGTGGCCGAAGAAACAAACAAGTATGTTTTGTTGCTTTGAATATGAATTTCTTAGTACTTTTGATGTTGTCACTGTTTGACCACGTAAGGCAAATGATGTGAAAATCTGGACATTAATGATAATCACACATAAGATGTGAACTTGGCAAGTATCGATTTCTAAGGAACTATGAACAGTTACATCTTGAGTACAGTGTGCTTCTTTTGTCTCATTCTTTCTTGTAATTCTAAATGCTGCGTTTTTTCGTTTTGTTTTCCAGGTGCACTAGAATTATGGGTATAGAAACTGACACAAACCCTATAGATAGATCCATAGCACACTTACTATTCCACAGGCCTTTGGATCCGTCTCTAAGGCCTGCTACTGATACCGCTTCTCTAAAGTCTCATGGCATGGTAAAGCACTTGTTCATTTTCTGTTTTGAAGAAAACTCATGTTTCCCCTAAGCTCACAAAACATTACGCTGCGGATTTGAAATGGCAGATTCATGGCTCCCCCACTGCTCAACCTGCCTCCGCTGAAAAACAAATCGATCATGAAGAAAACGGTGCTGTTTCAGATAACAACAGGTAACTTTGTGAATTTAATAAAATAACAGAGTGCAGCACTTTGTAAATTGTTATCTTATTTATGATCATGTGAAATGATTGTGGGTGAGGCCTCAGAAAATACAAAGATGATGCAAAGGGTTGATTCTGCATATTTTTTAGGCTTTGATTTTTTAGATAATGTTTTGTTATAACTACTTATAAGCTATTTGTCACTAATACTTCAAAAAAATTTCTATTTGTTTTTCACAAACTATATGGCCTTTTGTGCGACCATATAAGACCAATTTTTTCTTTGAAGAGTACTTATATTAAGGAGCTAATTTGTGGACATTTATAGTGTTCAAAATGAATTCTAGTTGTTAGAAACATTAATATCAGGTTTAAAAATTGTTTCTGCAACTCAGGTTTCGAGACTTGCCAAAATATCTCAAAATATGGCTGAAAAATATAGCCGTTCGCAGGTTATATCTCGAGACATACAATCTTTGAAGTAGATTTTTGTATTTGAACTTTTGTGTATCTAGACATATGGTCTTATGTTTTAAGACTTGATTACTAAAGTGCCTTAAAATTATTTTAAATGTCTTAGAACATTTTAGTATTTACTAAAAAAAAATTAGATAAATTATTGTATATTTAAAACATGTTTTTGAGTATTGTTATTTTTTGAAAATGTTTGATAAAATTTTCAACCATATTTTATCAAATGACTTGGAAAATATAATATAGATATAATTTAAGAAAAATTCACATCTTGAAAACACCTAAATCATTTAGCTAATTTCAATAAGAGATATAACAATTAAGCATGAGAGAAATTCAATAAAATGCAGAAATTTAAAAGAACTTTATGTATGTACTCAAAATAAAACATGAATAAGCTTATGATATAGCACCTACCAATAGCATGCATTTAAACAATGTATCAATAAAGCATATATGTATGGATATTAATGTATTTGTATGAGCATATGAAAATATACATTCAAAGTGAAGTGGATTATGCAAATTTCATTTCTCTCTCTACTTCTTGGTATAGTAAACAGTATTTTTAAAGATGTTTTAAAAATCAAAGTTCAAAGAGAATAATAATTAATGTAAGAACACAGTGTCATAATATATTAATGATTAAATGGTCCTTTTCTGGAGACATTGTTGCAGTAATACAAAAATTATAATTTAAACATGTCAAAACATATAGACAAATACACCTAAAACCTATACAAAATATTTTAGCAAGTCTATAATTATAAAACATGTGCAAACAATGAACCATAACAATGTGAGCATACTTAAATAAAAAAAAAAAACTAATTGACGTCCTTTTATAAACATAAAACACCTCAAGCCAAAATATGGAATGATTTAAAAATTTCAGAAAACGCACATAAATTTAGTACAAGGGATATTAAGTATTTGTCATATATTTCAAACATACTTAAATGCAAATGTACCAATATGCAACTTATATGAACTTAGATCTATTTATTAACGACAAAAACTTACGGATCAAAAAAAATTCAACTTTAAATTTTTAAAATTTTCTTTCAAAATGGCTATTAAAGTAGTAATACAATCATAAATACATTTTTAACCAGTTTGAATTTTTCAGGAATTCTAAAACAAACTTATTTAAGTGATCAATGACCTTGTTAACAAGAAAATTAAAAATCACATCTTGAATTTTTTTTTAATTTGGACTCTTAATGGAGAAATATGTAAAAATATCACCATAAGTTGTTTTTGAAGCATTTGCTAAAACTTTCTTTTTTGATAAAAAATAACAGCTCTAAGTGATTACATTAAAGAATATGTCTAAATGATTTTAATGTCCATAATTTCTCATAATCAATATTTGCATTTAAGCTGTAGGAGTCCTACAAACTTGCATCAAAACTCAAATTGTTGCAAGTTGCAATATTTATTTGTCTAAGCAAAATATAAAAGTAAATTATAAAAAATGTTAATTCATTTTTCCCAAAAATTACTTTCTTAGAAGAAATCTTTTTAAAAATGCTTTTTTTTTCCGCAAAAATGATTTTCAAAAGTAAACTTGAAATCATAAAAAAAAACCATCTAGTTCTGTTTTCTCCTCCTAGTGTCACGGGCCAAAGTGCAAAGCCCGTGACCATGCCGCAAGAAGCGCCCTATGGAGGTCTATCGATTAGATGGGGGACATTCAGCCCACAAGAACTGGCCCGATTTAGAGAGTGCTACTAAAGAAGCCTATCAGATTGAAGCCTGGTTGGCCCAATGATGAAGACATGGCAACTTAGGCAATTTTGGTAACTAATCTTAGAAGATAGAATAAAATCACATATTGTAAGATTAGATTAGATTTGATATGGTAAATCTTGTAAATCCCTAAAATCAAGGGATATAATGAATCTCATCTGTCGATGTACATGTATCTTGACCGTCGGTTTTGGGGGAGCTCAACTATAAATAGAGAGCCTCCCCCTCATTTGTAAATCATCCATTGTAACTTGAATTCTTAAGAGTAATAGAATTCTTGAGCATTTACTCAAACACTTTGTGTGCTTTCTTTCTTTAGCTTTCTGTTGTTCTCTTGGGGGCTTCTTTTGGCACAATCGCTTCCGCTATATAAATTGGTGCCTTGGAGGAGTTCTAAAAGAATCCTCTCTTTTGGGAGTTAAGGCTGACTTGGGCGAGTTTGGACGAACGGATCGCCTAAGGCCGCACGGATTGCGAGACGAAAGGTCTAACCCCGTGACACTAGAATGTGCATGTGAAAATTCCTAAATGTAATGTCTTAACATGCATGCATCCTAAGGATAAATTTAAGCATGATTTCAACAAAATCGATCAATAAATTACAATTCATGCCCAATAACACAATATATAATTTGAAGCATAAAGGTTATCCATCCTTCTTTGCGTCCGAATTCTTATGCTTTGCTTCTTAATGTTTCAACATAACCGCAAGAGACACTTGGATTTTGGTACTCAATTTGCTTTGGGTCCTTGGAAATTAGTTACACGCCTCTAGTTTCTTTTGAAATCTATACTTGTTTTATATTAATTTTTTATTGGACAAGTATGTAAGGTATGATTATAAAAATGACTGCTCAAACTTTTACCATTTTTGATGAATTTTCTAAAGGTAATCAATCCTTACATACTCAAGTGTAATCTCGAACGGTTTCATGGAACAATTATTCCTCACATACTCATTATAACCCCAAATAATCTCATTGAACAATGGCTCGCTTTATTACCTAATCTCATATGGTTGCTTTGCCTTTTAATTCCGAATGGTTATTTTATTTTCACTATGAGCATGATTTTTAATACTTACCAATGATCACGATGCTTATGATTTTGGCATAATTCGAAAGACTTTTGGACTACCACAAATTTTGCAAGAAAAAGTAAGTAAATTTTCCTTAATCAAATTGACCTCATCCATAAGGAAAAACTCTTACTGCTGCTTTTGTCTTAAAGAAAAGTTACTTCATAACATTTCTTTCAATTGGAGGGAATTGTTATCGTAAACATCTTGATCACATTGTGAGTCTCACCAAGGACCTCTTTATTACATTTTTTGAGATTAGGCAAAGGGAATCCAATTACCATACACGTATTTGGGCTTTTTCTTTCCTCAAGGGAGCTCTTTATTACTTCTCTCCCCCATTCTAATCACGGATGGATCTACGTCTTGCATTGGTGAATCGTTCTAAAATTTCACCACCTTCTCCACCTTGTTGAAACTTTACACCAACAATAGGCTTAATCCACATCAAACTTGGTTAACTAAATCGTATTTTTGCGTAAAAAAATTATTTTATTTAAATTGATTTGTAAATAATAATATTTAATACTAATTAAGAGAAGATATTTTATTAGTTATCTATATAAGAGTTTTATGTACCATTAGTGAATAATAACTTGATATTTCATCATTAAATGAAACAAAAAAGTAGAATTTATAAATAAAAATACTAATATATTTATTTGAATGTAATTAAATATTAATTTATTATAAATAAATACAAAAATAATCCTAAATTCAAGACCCTCGACTTTAAATCTATCATCTTAAATTTTAAACATGAGAGTTATTAGTGATTATATATAGTAATCATAATTAATATTTAATCATATTTAAATAAAATTATTAATATTTTATTATAAATTTATCTCTTATTCTAAAGTGTTATGTTATTAATCATTAACAATGCATGAAACATTATTAAAATTTTAATTTATATAGTATTTTATTTATAAATTATTTAGGTTAATACGCGCTTCAAGTCTATATATATATTTGTACATTTAGAATTTAATCACTATATTTTTATCTCTAAAAATTTAGTTCATCCACTTATCGAACTTAAAATTTCAAGTCCAATTACTAACCTTGTTAAAATTCTTCTATTAAATTTATTTGAATGGTGTGTAGAAATTAAAAAAATTCACTTGATAGTAAAGTAGTAAAAAGAACAAGGTATTGAATCTGAATGTAACAGAAGAATTTTAATTGTATTTTAAAATTTAAAAATAGAGCATATTTTAATCGATGATTTATTACAAATATATATTTTTTCTAAAACAGTTCATTAATTTTTGAAAGCACATCCTTAATGCCTTTAATTTTAAAGTTTTGTTTATAAAATTTTGAGTTGAGATTTACTAAGATTTATATACTAATAAATTATCACACGCGTACATATTATAAATTATAATAAAATATATTAAATGCAACTAATAATGCATATATATTCAAAATTAAAAGAAGAACAAATTAGTTTAATTTTTAAAAGTTAAAAGAAAGAGTCGCTCTTCAAAATCTTATATGTTGTATATAATTGAATGATATGTACCACAATTCTTAATTTTATTTACCCATATATTAATTAACTTATATTTAATTATTTTTTAAATTTTGTAACGAGGTTATGAAATTAAATCATATTAATATATAAATTTATTTTTAAAAATATAATACTTGATATTAGATTAATTTTATTGCAACATTACATCTATTTTTTAGCTAGATTTTGATATTAGTATCTAAAATTGTCTATAAGCATTATTGGCAATTATCAAGATTAATTTTGTTTAGTTATAAATTTTAGCTTTTTTACTTTATTAAATTTGAGAGGATAGTCTTTATATTTTAATTTTTCAAATTTTAGTTTTTATATTCCTCGCATACATTCAACAATGACTCACCTTACTTACATTAATATAACCTTTAATGGTTGTTTCGCCTTCGAGGAAAACTCAACTGTTAGTATTTTATTAAAATAAATAGTAAATTTAAAGCTTAAAAACATTTAGGTTGTTGAGAATATTTTAATTTTTATTGTTCTAATTATGAAATTTCGCAATATAAAAGTAAAAATAAAGTTATTTTTGTTGAATAATTTAGTTGGATTTCATTAGAGTTAATTGAAAATAGACCATAGGTTTTGTTAAAATGACACCAACTTGATTAAGTAATTTCCAATCAAAACAAAAAACTTTAATTGATATTTTTTCTAATATCTTTTTATTAATTTAAAATTAATATATAATAAAATGAGGTTTTTCAGTGTGAAAACCTTTATATTGTTCAATTTGATTTGTAATAATAATATTTAATATCAAATTTTTATTTATATATAAATTTTTTTTATTATTCTGTGCTTTTTATAAATTAGATCATTAATTTTTTGAAAAAATATCTTTAATGCCTCTAATTTTAATTTTAATTTATTTTTTACGAGTTAACTTTAAATTTTTAAGCTTCGATAATG
The DNA here is from genome assembly GCF_007990345.1 of Gossypium hirsutum. NCBI lineage: Eukaryota > Viridiplantae > Streptophyta > Magnoliopsida > Malvales > Malvaceae > Gossypium > Gossypium hirsutum. The sequence continues at coordinate 7,504,617 of NC_053449.1, forward strand.
ATATGCATAAATTTATGAGTTGGATTTTGCCATAAAAATTTGTGTTGTCTATTTATTATGTTAAAATTAGTAATTAAACTTTGACATCTGTTATTATTTTGGCACAATAACTTATTTAGCTCTTAAACAAATTATTTTAACTCTTCATTTAAAATTTTAAATCATTTAGATTTGTAATAAAAAAATCATTTTGGCACAATTAAATATTTTTTAAATTTAAAAAAATTCATAAAATATATAAAAAATATATCATTTTTAAATTTTTTTAAATTTAAAATAATTAATTAATTCCTAATGGATATACTCATGGACTATTTTTTTTTTGCCAAAAATACTAACAGATAAACGTATATTACCAAAAGAATTAATAGTTAATAGTTAAATGTAAAGGGATAAAATTTTGACAGATTCTTTCTGTTGGTTTTTAAGAGAAAAATATGTTATTAGTGTTTAATATTGAACTAACGGTAGAAGTTAAGTTAAATTTAACTACATAAACTAAATAAAATATGAGACAAGGACTAAAATAATATTTTTACCATTTATGTAAATCAACAGAGAGAGAGTAGCAGAGGTAGTTTTCCACGAGCCTCTCTCTCGTAAGCCCTGCCGTGGTGCCGTCATAATAAAAAAAAAGCACCCGATAAGCTGGGTGTATCCTTAATCAATGACGTGACCATCTTCTCCGTCTATAACTTTGATCAAGGCAAAACTGAGCTCTGAATTTGGTTGGACATGAAATGACCAAATCTGAACCATCGCGTTTGGCTTCAGGCTATCCTTATTGTTCTTCAACACCTTACTATAATCTCTATTTATGATATATGACAGGCTCGATCCATTGCTCCACTTGGTCAAGTTCACCGTGTTGGAGATTTGAGTGGAGACGATAGAATCGGAGACTTATATGGAAATAAGCAGTACACTTCGAGGCATGGATGACGCTTTCCAAAGAGAACTATTTGCTTCCACACAAAGTTGCTAGAGGGTTAAGACAAAGGTCCTCTCGGGATACAACGAAGTTTTGAATTTCCTTTGATTAGCAAAATCGAAGAATTCCCTAACTCTTACTCTAGTTTCTGAAAATAAGATTGATTGTAATTGTATATGTTGTGATCACCATAATTCCTCTATTTATATGCACTCAACGAATACAATTTTGAAGAGCCACAACCCTTTATATTGGACATACTTCTTGAGAGAAACATGTCCCATGGAAATGTATCCATTGGATGATAAATCATCACTTTTAATTTGAATAGTGCTTATGAATAATTAAATTTGTAAGATGATAAATCATCACTTTTAATTTGAATAGTGCTCATGAATAATTAATTTGTATTTTATAATTTTCAACAATCTCCCACTAGATTGCTAATTCCAGAAAATAAGTACACAACGATTATGCATAAAGAAGGGTATCCGCAGATTGAACCTTCCTTTAGTGCAAACTCTCAGAGTATCAACAAAGTGCATAGTGGCTAGTCGCTTGAACCATCACTCTTAAAGTCAATACTGGAAAAATTTTACACATAATCGTAAAGTATTAGAGTAAGAGTTTAATTTGCTTTAGCACCGTTATGGCCATGTGCTCATCTCATTTCATCAACATGTACGAGAGAAAACCATAAAGAAAATCTCGTTGAAACGGCACCACTTCATGTCCATATAGGTGGATTTCATGACAATTAATGTCCATCCATTAAGAGTAAAACTCATTCTCCTAAAATATAAACACTAAATCCTGATCCTTAGTGTATGTTGTCATTTGATAACTTGTTATAACCCTTTGAAACTTGAAACTAACTTTTGGCTAAACCAAGGTAGGGTTTCCATTATCAATGACGTGATTAGAATGGTTTTAATCCCATCTTAGTGGTCATACTCTTAATCAAATCCCTTGACAAACCTTTTGTTAATGGATCTGCTAAATTGTCAATTAACTTAACATAGGTAACAGTTATCACACCGTCCCTAATCAACTGTCTTACGTACATACTCATGTTTCAAACTTATATGTCTAGATTTTCCATTGTACACCTTATTGTACGCTCAAGACATTATAGATTCACTATCACAATATATGGAAATGGTGAACCTACGTTGTGGCCACAACTTTACTCCATAGTTGAATGTGAAATGCAAGTTTGTTTCTTGGAGGCCCAACTAATAGCTCCACCTCCAATTGTAAAAATCTATCCCGATGTGAACTTATTGTCACTTAGACTTGTAATTTAACTTGCATCCGAGTAACCTTCTAGTACTGCGGGATAATCACTATAGAATAATCCCAAATTTTTTGTTTTCTTAAGATAAACAAAAATCCTACAAATGCCTTTCCAATGATCGGTACTAGGACAATTTGTAAATCTCGCCAATTTGCACATAGCAAATGCGATATCAGGTCTAGTACAATGCATTGTATACATTAGACTTCTGATTGCGCTTGCGTGCTCAAGTTGCAGTGTAGCCCTGCCATTATTCTCACTTAATTTGAAGTTCGAATCGTATGGAGTGTTTGAATCCTTGATATTCAAGTGTTTAAAATTTTCCAATACTTTCTTGATTTAGTGAGATTGACTTAGTGCAAAGCCCTTTTCATGCTTTTTCACCTTTATACCTAGAATTGTATCTACCTCATTGGGATCCTTCATTTTAAATTTCGAGGCTAGATACCTTTTGGTCTCACAAACACCTTCCATGTTCGTACCAAAAATCAACAAATCATCTATATAGAGACAAATAATTACACCATACCTATCGGTGAATTTAGTGTAAATACATTTATCCGCACCATTATGAAAAGAACCATATGACAAGATAACCGAGTCAAATTTCTCATGTCACTGTTTAGGCACTTGTTTTAAACCATATAATGACTTGATCAACATGCACACTTTATGTTCATTCCCAGGAAGCACAAAATCTTCTGGTTGCTCCATGTAGACTTCCTCTTCGAGATCACCATTCAAAAAAGCCGTCTTAACATCCATTTGATGTACATGTAACTTATGGATAGATGCAAGTGCTATAAGAATTCGAATGGAGGTTATCCTAGCCACTGGTGCATAAGTGTCAAAATAATCTAAACCTTCTTTTTGCCTAAATCTTTTAGCCACCAACCTAGCCTTAAAGGTTAGAGAACCCCCTGTTGGAGTATTCTTCCTTTTAAACACCCATTTACACCCGATAGGCCTCGATCCTTGAGGAAGATCAACTAGAATCCAAGTATTGTTGGATAATATTGAATCCATTTCATCATTGATCGTCTCTTTCCAAAATGTTGTATCCCTAGAAGTCATGGCTTCACCATAGGATTGTGGATCACCATCCACATTAAACATTATGGGGATCTTCCTAATTATGAATTCTCTATTTACCTTAACAAGGAATGCTAGAGATTTGAGGAAATGAAATCAGGACCAAAGTCTTTTACTTTTCTCACTCTTTGACTTTTTCTCGGCTCTGTATCCTTATTATCACAAATACTTCTTTTGGTTTGATCACTTGAGATCATTGGTTGATATTCTTTTTCCAAATCTGTTGAATCATTGAAAACCTTATTTTCAATAAATAAAACATCTCTTGTTTCAATTATCATATTTGACACTAAGTCAAGAACACGATAAGCCTTAGAGTGTTAGACATATCCAATGAATGCACCATTGACGCTCTTGGACCTAACTTTGTTCTCTGTTTCGGTCAGGAACTCTATAGTAAGCCAAACACCCCCACACTTTGAAATAATCTAAGTTTGGCATTCGACCCTTCTATAACTCATATAGAGATACTTTAAATTTTCTCGATGGTATTCTGTTAAGAATATAACACACAGTAAATAATGCTTCACCCTGTAGATTATATGGAAGTTTAGCATTTAACAATATCGAGTTAACCATATCTACTAAAGTACGGTTCTTTCTTTCCGCCAAACCATTTTGTTGCGGAGTATAAGGAGCAGAACACTCATGTACCACACCTTGTTCCTCACAAAATATATTAAATTCATTTGAAAAATATTCACCACATCTATCACTACAAAACACTTTGATTTTCTTACTAAATAAATTCTCAACCTCATTTTTAAAACGTTTAAACATACCAAAAGCCTTGTCTTTACTTCTCATGAGATACACATAAGTAAATCTAGAGAAGTCGTCTTATAAAAGTGATAAAATATCATTTTCCACCTCTTGTTAGTATTCCATTTAATTCACAAATATCCGAATGAATTAAATCTAACACTTGTGAATTCCTTTCACACTTATTTGGAAACGACTTCTTGGCAATTTTTGATTGAATACAAATTTCACATTTATCCTCAAACTCATCATTACTTAGACTTATATAACCATTCTTTTGCATATATTGTAAAGTTTTAAAATTAAAATGTGCTAAACGACATGCCACAAAGGATAATATTCAACAATATAAGCAGAAGAATTAACTTTATTCATATCAATGCTCAACTTGAACATACCCTCGTTACAATATCTTTTTCCTACATATATATCACCCTTAAGCAATACAAACTTATAGGATTCCAAGATAATCTTGAACCCTTTGTTACATAGAATACTTGCGGATACTAAATTCTTTTTCACATCGGGAACATGCAACACATTAGTCAAAGTCAATTTCTTCCCAGATGTGAAGTTGAGTTCCACTGTCCCTTGACCGAGCACCTTAATCGATTGATAGTTGCCCACAAGCACTTCACGGTTTCCCACTAGTTCATAACTTTTGAATTGTTGTCGGTCATTACACACATGGACAGTAGCTCCGGAGTCGAGCCACCAATTACAGGACTTATCAGTCATGGCTATGTTGAGTTTAGTAATCATACCAATCTTCAAATTTTTGATCCCTTCCGTAACCATGGTCACTAAGTCCATGCCCTCCACCATATTGGCTTTGGAAGTTGTGGCATCTTGCTTCTTTTTGAAAAGTTTGCAATCCTTAAAAGAGTGTCATTTCTTATTGCAATTATAATAATTGCGAGTTTTTTTCTTTTTATCTTACATGTCCTTGGTCTCGGATGAGGCCTTTCGCTTACCATTTCGAGATTTCTTGGACTCGCTCACATGGTTCACTTTAGAACTTTAGGGAAGATACACCGTATCACATTTTTGAGTTTCCTCTTCAATATGCAAATGCCTAAGTATTTTCTCCACAGCGAAGTCCTCTGCCATATGCAAAAGTTTCTTCCGATAATTGTTCCAAGACGAGGGAAACTTCGAGATGATAGCCCCAACTTGTAACAATTCTTGAATAAAAACTTTCAAGTCACGAAGCCTGCTTACAAGGACTTGTAATTCACGGACTTGATCCATGATCGATTGAGCATTTTGAATTCGAAATACTTCATCATTAAAAATTTATCAGTACCTTGTTGCTCGGTGTTGTATTTCTCTTTAAGAGCTTTCCATATTTCCATCGGAGATTGCATCGACATGTAAAGATCATACAATCGATCAGACAAGGTGTTGAGGATGTGTCCTTGACATGTGAAATTGTCTTCTTTGTGCTTCTTTTTAAGTTCAGCCACATTTGCAATTTCCTCGAAATTTTGATTGGGGGCAGGATCCTCTACTGGTTGTAGGTTTGGGTCCAGAACGTACGCCACATTTAATACAATAAGAAGGAACAACATCTTGTCCTTCCAACAATTGAAGTTTAAACCATCAAATCAGTCAAGTTTCACAAACTCTTGGTTCATCACTTTAAATACGATGTTAGCCTCCATCGCCATCTCCAAAAATAATTCTCTTTGATTGTTGGAGATTTGAGTGGAGACGATAGAATCGGAGACTTATATGGAAATAAACAGTACACTCTGAGGCGCGGATGACGCTTTCCAAAGATAACTATTTGCTTCTGTAATAGGCCAATTTTGGCCTAGGCCCAATCCAAAATAAACCAAATAAAAGCCCCAAAAAATAATAACAATCCATTGGCCCAATTACAAATAAAACCCAAAAACCATTAGCCCAAATAACCCAAACCCAGTATGGCCCAAATTAAAATTTTTCAAAAAAAAGAAACCTTAACAACCTAGGTTTCTAGCAGCCGCAATAGTAGCCGCCTTTCGCGCCACCTCCATGTGTGCCGCCACGTTTATACCTGCAAAACAGACTAGGAGAGTCCAATAGCAACAAAAACAATGTAAAAGTAGGGAAAAGAGGAAATTTCAGGCTATAAAAAGGCCCCAATTTTATGTATTTTACACACACGAATGAATCAAAAGAAAACTGGAAAAAATTAATTCAAATACCGGTCTTTCTCAAAGGTAGTTTTTTTTTTATTTTTTCGGCTTATTTATTTATTTTTTTCATTTATTTTAAAGAAACCGGAAATAAAAAGGATAAAATCGTACCTTTATTACGGAGGAGGTGCCGATTCTGATGAAAATCGGCGTTCCATGGGTTCGGGGATTGAAAAAACCAAAAAATTGTGACTTTTTGATTTTTCGGTCACTGCGGGCGGAAGTGCCGTCCGGCGGCCGCCGCGGTGGTCCGATGAACAGACATTGGCCGGAGAGGGAGGGCTGAGAGAGAGTTGAGAGAAAAGAGAGTTTTTTTTAAAAGGAGGCTACAAATGTTTTTTTAGGGTTTTTTTTACTTATATAGACACCCCAAAACGACGTCATTTTGGGCTTGACTTCTGATGCCCAAAACGAGGTCGTTTCACTCCCTTGACCAGCGCGGTGACTCGACCTAGGGGAAGGATTCGCGTGCTTTTGCTTCGATGGGAGATTTACATTTTAGGTCCCTCCGCGTTTCCAGTCTGTTCCAATTTAGTCCCTTTCTCACTCTTTCATTTATTTTCAAATCGGACTTCAAGTTTTTTTGATTGGCAATTTAGTCCCAAACACGCCAATCTTCTGGGGGACGTGACGCGTGTTGAGGAATTGGACTTATTGTTCATTTGGCCCTCGTTTCTTCGCGCGTATTACAATTTAATACTATTTCGATTTTACCTTTTAATTTATTGGGAATTTTACTCCAAATTTCATTCTGATTTCAATGAAGTCCTCTGATCAATTTATTTCATTATTTGTCTGTTAATTTTTTTTACTTTTTTATTTTTTTTGTTATTCTTATATTCGCTATTTATTTTTATATTTAAGCTTTAGTATTTCTTCTATTAATCTATTTGTTTTGTTTCTTTACTTTTATAATTCATAGCATTTTTTTTACATACGTATGATTTGTTTTATTGTCACATTTTATATTATTATTACTATTATTATTATTGTTAGTATTATTATTTTTATATATCAATTTACTTAGCTTTTTTATATATATACATTATTTTATCCTATTATGTATTATTATTTTAAGTTTTTTATTATTATATATTATTATCTAATCTCATAATGTATTAGTTTATATAATTTTAGTTTTTTTGAAAAGGGTCCAACATGATCTATATATATATTTAATGATTTTATAATACATTGATTTTAAATTTTTTTTTATACTTCTATGCTTTTAAATCAATATGTTTTATTTTGTATACTACTTATCCGATTTTCTTCTTATGCAACATTTAATTTAAAATTCATGTGTTTTTTTATTCTATTTTTGATATTTCAAGTTTTCATGTATATTATTTATTTTAATTTTTTCTTTTTAACGTGTAAGTTATTATTCATGCATTGATGAATTCAAATGTTCTATCTTTCATGCTATTTTTTTTTACTCTGTTTGGTGTTTCTTTAATTAACTTTCAATTCATTTAGTTTTCTAATGTTGATATTGATATTTGCATAATATATAATTGAGAGTATTGTTGTTATGTTTGTTTATAATTTATTTATTAACCATTCATTATTCATTTCTGTACATTTTATCCTCAAATTATCCTTTTGCATTGTACATAATCATTCCATTGCATTTTATTCGTTTAAAAGGTTACGGTTAATATCGTTCAAGTATCAAAATTATCTTATTCAAAAGTTTTCAAAATAATATTGTATGTCGTTTTTGGAACTTCGAGGATCCGTGCCCTAACTTACGGGGTTTTCGATATTCTCGTCTAACTAAAACGGTTAAACATTTTTTTCAAATACACCAAGTTTCAATAAAGATTTTTAAAAGGTTAGCTTATACTCGGGAATTCAAGTGTTGCATCCTAACTTACGGGATATGAAATTTTTTGCCTCGGGATGAGAAGGCCTTTTTACATCCAGGTTTATCCAAGTATTGTTTTAGAAATATGGCATTAATAAAAGGGGGATCGTTTCCAATCTTTTCAAATTTTTGACGTTCGACTTTAAGACATTAATAAATCAATTCGGTACCAATTTTGGGCGTTACGAGGGTGCTAACCCTTCCTCGTGCGTAACTGACTCCCGAACCTATTTTCTCAAAATTCGTAGACCTAAAATTGTTTTCAATGTGATCCGATCACACCTCAATAAAAGATCGATGGCGACTCCCAATTTTGTTTTAAAAGTCGGCCCCATTTTTTTAGAATAAAAATGGTTTCGACAGCTTCCACACAAAGTTGCTAGAGGGTTAAGACAAAGGTCCTCCCGGGATACAACGAAGTTTTGAATTTCCTTTAATTAGCAAAATTGAGGAATTCCCTAACTCTTACTCTAATTTCTGAAAATAAGATTGATTGTAATTATATAATTTGTGAGCACCATAATAACTCTATTTATATGCACTCAATGAATACAATTTGAAGAGCCACAACTCTTCATATTGGACATAATTCTTGAGAGAAACATGTCCCATGGAAATGTATCCATTGGATGATAAATCATCACTTTTAATTTGAACAGTGTTTATGAATAATTAAATTTGTAAGATGATAAATCACCACTTTTAATTTGAATAGTGCTCATGAATAATTAATTTGCAATCTATAATTTCCAACACACCGTAGATACACTAAGTCATGGTTCTACAAAAGTTACTAGCATCTGTCTTTTGGCATTAAGCATTCTCTCTTCATCTTCATTTAGGATCGTACTCCTAATTTGTTTCAAAGACATTGGCAAACGATTTTGTTGAGGCCTCAAATTAGTAACTTGAAGAAACTTTTGAATAGCCAACTTTATTTCACTCCCACCCAAGTCTTCAATGTGATCCTTGAATACTTGTGGCATATCCGGAGGTGGTTCCAAACCCATTTCCATAAACTTTTCCAAATCTTCTCTCTTTCTTTGATTATTAATCTTCTGCTTCTTCTTTATGTCGCTGCTCGTCTTTTGTTTCTTTTGCTTGCCACTCAAGTAATTTTGTTTTCCTTCTTCAACTCCAATTTCATGACAAGATTTGAGACTCTCTTTCTCAACCATCATCTTGTTCTCCATCTTCGTGACTAGACAAGCTACAAACTTGGCCAATACCATCTGAGTTAATTTCTGTAGCTTCTCGCTTTCACTAGAAGTAGATGCTTCAACACCATTCAACAGCTCCAACCATGAACGATCACCATCATCAACTTTCTCTTTACCCTTTAACTCGAACATCTTCAATTCTTTAAAACTTATTTCAACAATGATATATTTGTTAACAAAAAAACTTTAGTATGAATAAACTAGTGCCTGTTTATATATATATTCGGAGTTCTAATCCACACCTAGCTTTGATTCCTATATCGTATTGAAGTGTAAAACTTTTATCTTATTTGAACTATTTAGTTTTGTTTTTCTCTAATTATATTATTTTACTCATGGTAACTTTTTAATCTTACAATTGAGGCTTCTATTTTTTATTTTTTTAAAATATTTGTTAGGGATTTGAGGGGTTGATTGTAAATTTTCTTAAAATTGTTTTTATAATTTAATTTTTGTAAAGTAGTATTTTTTTTATAATTTATTTAAATGTGAGTATGAATTAGAGATTCTATTATATAAAAAAATGGTTTTAAACTTTTAGTCCTTTTGATTTAATATTTCTATTTTAATTTGGTTTCTCTCTTTAATATTTTAATCATCTACATGCTCATGCAGGATCCTTATCTCGCTCGGCAGTGAACTACATGGCTGGATGCAGGACTTACCATTGCAAGTCGTTGCATACCACCAGGTAGCCCTGTCTGCGAGTTAATGTAGTTGAATTTTCCATTTTTTTTGTTCTTTTTGTTTCTAATATGCTGTAATTTACATCAGGACATTGGATACGCAAAGCTTGCCAATCTCGACCCCCAGTATGGATTGTGTAAGCTTCTTTCTACTTATTAAGATTGTATTTCCATGGTGGATTGGGAGGGAATCATACTGATTTTCGGATTGCATTGCAGATAGTAGCTTTGTTCCATCTCTTATTTATGCATTCATGGGAAGCTCACGGGATATCGTTATAGGAACGGTGGCTGTGGTGTCTCTCTTGCTTGGTACTCTCCTGCAGAATGAGATCGACTCATCTGAAAATCCGGTGGACTACCGACGCCTTGCATTCACAGCTACATTCTTTGCTGGTATCACTCAATTCACACTTGGATTTTTCAGGTAATATAGCCAATGCCTTATGATTTATCAAATACCTATTTTGCTCTATCCTTTGAATGTTTCATCATTATGGAGAAATTCCGGGTTTATATTGTATATGCTGAATGGTTGGTGTGATCAATTTCAGGCTAGATTCTTGATATACTTCCTATCTCATGCTGCCATTGTTGGCTTCATGGCTGGTGCTGCTATCACCATTGCCCTTTAACAACTTAAGGGTCTGCTAGGCATAAAAAAGTTTACGAAGAAAACCGATAATGTCTCCGTCATGCGCTCAGTTCGGAGTGCAGCACATCATGGTGTAAGTGATTACTATCATACTTTTGAGGCATTGAACATGTTTCAATTCGGCTAATCGTAATGGCAACTTTGTTTTACAGTGGAATTGGGAAACTATACTAATAGGAATGTCCTTCCTGGCGTTCCTCTTGGTCGCAAAATACATTGTAAGATCGTAGTTCGTAATTTTTTCGTTCATCGTATATGTAGAAAGCTTTCTTCATGTAATCATGATGCTGTATGAAACTGAGTAGGGGAAAAAGAAGAAACTATTTTGGGTTCCGGCAATTGATCCGTTGATTTCGGTTGTCCTCTCCACCTTTTTCATGTACATCACACGATCTGACAAGCATGGTGTTCAGATTGTATCCGTAATCCTTTCTTCTGTTCGATTTATTTACGAGCCTTGGCTTGTTGCAAAAGTAATGAGGATTCATTTTCACAATGTTTATCTTCAGGTGAAACATATTAGGAGGGGAATCAACCCATCATCTTTGAATGAAATATTTTTCTCTGGAGAATATCTTGCCAAAGGTTTCAGGATAGGTGTTTTAGCTGGTATGATTGCGTTGACGGTATGCAAATCCAGCCCCCTTTTTCCGTGATTTTGCTTAAGGAGATTAGATCGTAATAGCCGTGTCTTTCATCTTTTAGGAAGCTGTGGCAATTGGAAGAAATTTGCTTCCATGAAGGACTACCAGTCGGATAGAAACAAGGAAATGGTAGCATTGGGAACAATGAATGTCGTCGGTTCGATGACATCTTGTTACGTGGCCACAGGTACGAAAACAGAAATTTCTATCCGTCACGATTCATCACCTCTTTCCGATTTATATAATCAAATAAAATGTTCCAATATCAATCATCTACATGGTCATGCAGGCATGGTATTAACTTGCGGCCGCATCGTAACGGTTTTGAAGGTCTCCGTGACGCAATATTGGCGCAGCGCGACGAGGGAACCACATCATGATTTTTGCAATCTGAAACCGTTACGTAACACTACAACATGCAATATATTGCGCCGCAACGCCGCAACAAACTTTCAAATTATTCGAAATATGAAATCACATAGACGAAACACTCGAATATTCTTAGACTTAGCAAAAAAAGAAAAAATGATGTTAAATAATAACAAATATTTAACTTATGAAACATCTTTATTTGATCTTTGAAACATTATGAAAATGGTTTGATCATTGGAACATTTAACAGACTTCCAACATTATACTTACATTAAATTAACAAATTGCATGTCTATTATCACTTTTTTCTTAGCAATGATTATTGGGTAAAGCTTTATTTGTGATTACTTTAGGATTTGAATGACATATACACATACTTTTCTTTTACATACACTTATATATATACACATACTTTTCTTTTACATTTAAGTTGTGTTACAACTTACAATTTTATAGCTTTATTTATGACTACTTAAGGATTTTAATGGTAGAATCTGTTAATGGCGTTGTGTTGTTTGGTTATGTCCTGATTTTAGACTTTCTGCACTACTATTTCTGCAGTTGTTTTTTACAATAATAAAATGAATATTGACTGAGAAAAAAAAAGAATTTGTAAATAGAATTTGTTTTGAAGTGTTTGAAAAACTACGATAGAATCTTTTGGTACAATCATTCAACAAATACAAAAAAAAGGGGTGATATGTAAGTAAAGGATTAAAGTAAATAATGTAAATTTTGTTTTGAAGTGTTTCAAAAAATTGGAAAACTGTGATAGAATCTTTTGGTACAATCATTTAACAAATGTAGGGGAAAAAAGGGCTAAAATGTAAGTAAATGGCTAAAGTAAACTGTGTAAATTTTGTTTTGAAATATTTGAAAAAATTGAAAAACTACGATAGAATCTTTTGGTACAATCATTCAACAAATAAAGGGAAAAAAATTGAGTATGAAATAAATAAGTATATATATTATTTCATGTACTTTTTCTCTTAAAAATAGTTAACAAATTTAAAAGAAAAATTGAAATGTGCCAAAAGAAAAAATTTACACCACTACATAAACCATCAACGAGTGGAAGAGGCAAATAAAAACTTTGAGTTCCAAATTTCACTTATCTTTCTCCACTATTTCAAGAGTTCAATTTTTTTTCTTCCATTTTAAAGCTTGTTCTTAACTCTATAGTTATTACAACAGGTATGATATGAAATTATTATTATTTTATTAATTGCGGTTGATTAGTATAGGCAACTAATTTAGGGTTTATTACTTAGTTAAAAAAAATCTATTTATCTTAGTTTATTACATGAAAGTTGAAAGAACTAAATAAAAGATACAATAGATCTGGAGGCATTTAGTTACAAAGCTGTTTATAGGGTATTTTTGTGAATCATTTTGTAATGTTTGTTATAAGTATTATGATTTATGTTTCATTTTTTGATCTTTTTTATTATTTTTAAGTTTTATAATTATTATTTTATTTTAGAATATTTTACTATCTGGTTTGATCTCATGTAATGAATAATAATGATTTATGTGCAGCTATAAAAAATGCCACGTTCGAGAAGTAAAGAAGGTGAAGCTCCTAGTGATGATTACAGTTGGAGGTGGGGAGAACCTTTTGGAGGTGGTCGTAATAATGTCAAATGCAAATTTTGTGAAAGAGTCATCAAAGGAGGAATAACATGGTTGAAAAAGCATTTGGCAGCAAAAAAAGGGAATGCAACACCTTGTCCAAATGTCTCGGCAGAAGTTAGAAAAAAACATTGCACAACAACTTAAGGAATATCATAATGAAAAAATTGTGAAGCAAAGGAGGAAAGAAAAATTGGAGGAAAGAATAAGATTAGGAGATCATGGAGATTATGGTGATAGTGATGCTGATGATGAGGAGTTAACTATTGCAAGACATGAGAGTATAAGTTCCAAAATTGAATGGGAAGAAAGACAAATTTGAAGAGCAAGAACTGGTCAAGATTCAGTTTATGAAACTATGGGAGGTAGTAGTTCTGAAACTCAAGTATTTGGCAGATCATTTAGTATCCATAATTTTGAAAGAAGTGGGAGGGAACATCAGTGGACTAATTTTAACTCTCCTAGAGCTAAATTAGCAAATATGGATCCTGTTCTTGAAAGATCAAAAAGTTCGAAGCAACCAAAAATCATTTCAAGTTTATTGAAAAATGAAAAAGCAAAGCTGGGGAAAGCAATGTCAAAGTTAATATTGCATGAAGATTTCCCTGCAAGAATTACAGAGTCACAATTTCTACAGCCTGTACTTCAAGTTGCAGTTGAAGTTGGAAAATCAGTTAGGGGTCCTTCAGCTTATGAGGTGACAGGAGTGCATTTGGAAGAAGAGTATAAGGAAATACAAGAATGGGTGAATGCCTTTAAGCCTATCTGGGAAGAAAAAGGTGTGACCATTATGTGTGATGGATGGAAATGGACTAGAAATCAACATATAATCAAATTCTTGATTTATAGTCCTAGAGGTACTATTTTTAAAAAGTCAATTGATGCTAGCAGTGTTACCTCTCGTACTGCTGAGTATTATTTTAATATAATGGATAAAATGGTGGATAAAATTGGTGAAGAATTTATTATTCAATTTGTTATAGACAATGAAGCAGCAATCAAAGTTGGTGGTAAAATGTTGATGCAAAAGAGAAGGCTCTTGTATTGGTCAGGACGTTCTGCTCATTGCTTGGATCTTATTTTGGAAGAAATTGGTAACAGAAAAAGTGTGAGAAGGGTCCTAGATGAAGCAAAAAAGATAACTTCTTTCATATAAAATCATACATGGACGATTGATTATATGAAGATATATACCCAGGGAAGAGAACTCTTGCGACCTGTGATTACTAGATTTGCTACCAATTTCATTGCTTTGGAGAGTATTGTTAGAAGCAAACAAGCACTAAAAGAAATGGTGAGTTCTTCATAATGGAGAAGGTCCACATATGTAAGAAAACCAGCTGGATTAGACATGACAGAAGTTATTAACTCCAGCCAGTTTTGGAAAAAGGTTGTTGATGTCCTAAATATCCAAGAACGGTTGGTTAAAATATTAAGGATGTGGGATGGTGATGAAAAACTGACTATGGGTTTTATTTATGAAGCTATGGATAGAGCAAAGTTGGCGATTCAAAGAGATTGTCTCTATTACAAGAAATATTGGGAAATAATTGATAGGAGATGGAGTAATCAACTTCATAGTGATTTACATTCTACTGGTACGTCGTAAAAATTTTAACTTTTTAGATTGTGAAGTATTTTGTTTAGATATTTATTATATTATTTTTTATATAGGATATTTTTTAAATCTGCAATTTCTATATGGAGGCAATTCCACAAGTAATGTGCTTAATGAAACCATTTATGGGATTTGAAATGTTATACAAAAGATAGAGCCTAACATGAATGATCAAGTTTTGGCAATGAGCCAGGTATGTATTTATATACTTAAATTTTTAAAGAAACTTACAAATTATCATGTTGTAACTACTAATTCATTTATTTTTAGTTGTTTCTATATGAAGATAAAATGGATTCTTTTGGAATACCGTTAGCCCAAGCTGCAATTCTGAAGACTAATCCTGGTAAAAAAAGAATTTCACCTCTATAGTTTTGTAGATAATGAAGATATATTTATGAATACTTTATGAATTGTATCCTATTATTTATGTTTTTTGAAGCTCAATGGGGGATTAATTATGGAAGTTGTGCACCTCAACTTCAACGCATTGCTATCAAAGTTTTGAGTCAAACAACTTCATCTTCAAATTGTGACGTAATTGGAGTACTTTTAGTTTGATTCATACAAAGAAAAGAAATAGGCTCAAGCATAGAAAGCTTTAAAAATTAGTTTATGTGCATTATTATAATATGAGGTTAAAGCTACGACACATGCGAAGAGAAAGTGCACTAGAGTTGGAAATGAGTTTTAGTCAGATCAATCTTGATAATATTTTTGAAGAGGATGATCCATTAAATGCATGGCTTGAAGAAAGAGAAGATGCTACGCTTGATAGTGAACAAAATTTCTCATGGTTGCCTGAAGAGTTACTTAATGAAACTGCTGAAGAAACTCAAGGTGAAGATATGAATGACATTTCACCTGCTTCATCTAATGAAGAAAGTGTTCAACTATTGACATCAAGTGGTGATGATAGTGATGATCCTAGTGGCAATAATGAAGGTGCATACCAAACAACACATGGCCACATTTATTCTAGTAATTTTCATGGAGACCAAGGTGTGACCAAATATCCTTATGTTGTTGATCCAGGTTTGTATGAAACAAATGCATCAATTAGTTTACAAAATAGAAGAGATGGGGGTGATACAACTCATGGGAGGATGAGAGAACACTTTCATGATTCATTTGCAGGTTCATCATCACATAGTTTAGCTACAAATGATAATGAAATGAGTGAATCATCTTAGGGTTCTCATTCCTACCAACCAAATGCATATTATCCACCTCACTTTGAACAAAATCCAAGCTATGGATTTATTGGTTACCATTTACCATACCACATGTTTCCTATGAATGATGCATCTTATCGTGCACACAATGTGATGTCTTTTTCACATGGAATAGTAAGGGATCAAAACTAATGTAGTGATGAAAATGGAGATGCTTTAGATCCTCCACCCTATTTAGCTTGGTGGTGAATTGTAAGAAATGAAGTTTTCATATTTGTATTTATGTATTTTTTAAGTTATGTAACATGAACTTTTTCATGTTAAAATGTGAGAATATTTATATGCTTTTTCTAATATGAGACTATTTATATGTTACTCGTTAAAATTATGTTTGTTATTATCTATTATTTAGTATGATAATATTTATATAGTTTATATTTGTTTTCAATGAATTTTTATCTATAAAATTATATTTTTATTTTTAAAACAAAACATATAAAAGTGTTTATTAATATTAGAATATTAAAATATAGTTGCAAAATATGTAAATATAATATTTTAGATTTGAGAAACAAATCATATTTGCGACAGACGTTACGCGTTACATAACGTCTGCATCATTTGCAACTGCGACACCGCAATCGCGACAGACACCGTAATCGCAATTTAGTACTATGCATGCAGGATCCTTCTCTCGCTCCCCAGTAAACTACATGGCTGGATGCAGTACTGTCGTATCTAATATCGTGATGTCATCTATTGTGCTACTAACATTGGAATTGACCATAACTCCATTATTCAAGTACACTCCAAATGCAATACTTGCTTCCATCATTATATACGCTGTGATTAGCTTAGTAGACATTAAAGTAATGACCCTAATATGGAAGATCGATAAGTTTAACTTTGTTGCTTGTATGAGAGCCTTCTTTGGTGTCGTTTTCTCTTCTGTCGAGATCGGCCTTTTAGTAGTGGTGAGGAACATAAGTAGATCGTTGACATATTTGATGGTCAATAAACTAACTATAAATACGACAAAGGCAAGCGCACCTATCGAATAATAGTATAGCTATGGTGAGTAGAGAATATCGTATCCACGAGGACTAAAAGTATTAGTCGACAATTTAGGCTGATGTGTTTTAATCTAAATTTACTAAACTAATTTAACTAAGAATGCAACAGAGAATGAGTCAAAGAAATAATCGAATATTAACCAATGAGATAGACAATACCCAAGAAAGAATCCACCTAGACTTCACCTTTTATTATGAATCTGAATTAAACGATTTATTCACCTATTTCTTGATCTGTAAAAATCCCTAAATTATTTTAATATCTCTTTTAAGAGTAAGAAAAACTAACTCTAGGTTGATTAATTGAAATCTCTTTCTAATTAAAACCCTTATCATCGCATTAACTCAATCTATGGATTTGACTATAATCTTGTAACAACCCGTTTTTAGTGAAATTAGAATAGTAGTTTCGGGACCACAAATTTGATTCTGAAAGAAAATTTATTTTAATAATATTTCATGGTCTGCATTATGATAGAAATGTCGTATGAAATTTTCGTAAAGAAATTTTATCAGTTAAATGTCTAATTAGATGGAAAGACCAAATTGCATAAAAAAGTTAAATTCTAGTAACTAAAGGGATCAAATAGCTATGGAATTCAAATTAGAGGTCCTTATATGGAAAATAGACTATTAAGAGGAGTTAGTAGGTAAGTATGATGATTCATCCATGAAAAATTAAATAAAAAAGGATGAAATTGGAAAGATGAAATAATTAAAGATGATAAATAATAAAAATCTAATATATCATCATTTATCATCATCTTTCCCAAATTAAAACATGGAAACCTTAGCCAAGAGAGCTTGAGCTCTAGCAAGCTTATTTTGCCTAATTAGGTATGTATTCTTGTCCCGTTTTTAGTAATTTTCATGTTTTTGAGATCGTAATAGTTTAATTTAGCTATCTCAGGGATTAATTTACAAAGTTATCAAAGTGCTAGGGTTTTGCCATGGATGAATATAGTCGAATTATGAAGTTTTATGGTAGAAAATGAAAGGTTGTTGATAGATAAACAACTTTTATAGAGTGAATTTTGATGAAATTATGATTTAGGGAGTAAATTGAAAATATGTAAAATTCATGGGAAAATTTTGAATTTTATGAAATGCATGGGATGCTATTGTTACATGTAAAAATCATCTAGACTTGGAATAAGGAATAAATTTCATGAATTTCATTTTTCGAGCCTAGGGACGAAATCGTAATTAAATAAAAGCATAGGGGCAAAATGGTGTTTTTCCAAATATATGAATTGAATTGAAATGAATAAGAATTGATGTTAAATTCATTCATATAGATCCGGATAGACCAAATAAAGAGTTAGGATGAGGAAAAGAGAAGGTATCGGATTAGTAGATTACAAATACACGAACACTTGTCGAGGTTAGTTCGTGTAACTAAATTGTATAATTATATGTTTGAATTGAATGTTATGTATGTGAATTTTGTAATTGTTATATATGAAAATGAATCAGATAATCGACAATGTTTGACAAGTATTAAGTCCTATTTGAACAAATGAAATTCGATGGATACAGGGTTCCCGAATTGGTTGTGGTCCTGCATGTGTTGCGGACACACCGCAGCTCAAAAGAGTGTCCCGTTATTAGCTCTCATGAGCTTCCGTTATATGGTTCTTGTGAGCTTCCTGTTAATAGCTCTTTTGAGCATCCCGATTGGTTGTGATCCTACATGTGTTGTGGACACACCGCAACTCTTATGAGCATCCCAATATATGGCTCTTCGGAGCTTCCCGATTAAAGGATCTTTCATGAGTTTTTTGATTAATTGGCTCTCCAGAGCTTCCTGATATTGGCTCACATGAGCTTTCTGTTTATATGCTCATATGAGCATTCCTGAATATGAATTCACGAATTACAGTTTTGTATACATAGTGTGTACTACCCGTGTATCCATCGATAATTCTAAGTGATTCAATTGGAAAAATTTTGATATGAAATAATATGAGTACGAAATGAATTATTACTTGTATATGCCTGAAATACATGAAAATGATGTTACTTGACATGTTGAAAAACGAGATGAAAGATACATGTTTATGAAACTTGCCTGATGACTATGTGCATTTGTGATTATGAGTTATTATATGAATTACATGACTAACATGCTTGATGAGGATATGTGTTTAAGCATTTGGCCAAATTGGTTTGAGCATGTTTAATTTGCTTACCTTAAATGCAAATGTATAGTAAGTTAATTTCCCGTTATACGAACTTATTAAGCATTAAAAATGTT
The DNA here is from genome assembly GCF_007990345.1 of Gossypium hirsutum. Lineage (NCBI taxonomy): Eukaryota > Viridiplantae > Streptophyta > Magnoliopsida > Malvales > Malvaceae > Gossypium > Gossypium hirsutum. Next base: position 7,524,084 of record NC_053449.1, read on the forward strand.
TACTCTTTTTTATTTTCTTTGTCTTATAGTACTCTGAAGCTCATAAAGGTTGAAAGCTGGTCAGATTTACATCACACTATCCATCAGACTTTTCGGTATATATAGCAAACTAATTTTTGTTATAATGGCATGTATAGGTTATCTAGCCAATGTTGGCATAAAGATGTTTTGGTTGTAACTAGCCATTAGAATGGCTTGTGATGAACATAATTTGATGTGTATGAAAATGACCTTATTATGTTTAATGAGCAATAGTAAGGTTATTTTGGTAAGTTTGGATAGATGAGCATATGAGTTGATATATCATGCACATGACTTGGTTTTTGGCTTGAATTATATGTTTGGTATTGGTTTATGAATATGTTAAAGTAATAACTTATGTGGAAGATAAATTGGGTGAGAAATGTGGCCATGGAAATGGCCTAATTTCGTCCACATGGGTAGAGACATGGGCGTGTGTCTCAGTCGTGTGTGACATACAGCTTCATGCACGGGCGTGTGGTTTGGCTGTGTGTCCCCTGCATTTTTAAATTTTACAAAATAAAATGCTCGAAATGTCCACACGGCCTAGCACACAGGCGTGTGACTTGGCCGTGTGACCTCGCATCTATTAGATACAAGTTAGTATGCTCATATGGCCTAGCACACGGGCGTGTAGCTTGGCCGTGTGACCCAAGTTAGTGAGCACCCTAATTTGGACACGGGCTGGGACACGACCGTGTGTTCCTATTTCGAATGCCCACACAGCCTGAGACACGGGTGTGTCTCTTGACCGTGTGAGCCACACGACCTGGCCATACGGGCGTGTGTCCTCTGCATATTGGCAAAATTTTGATAATTTCTGAAGAAATTTTCAGAGTACCCGGTTTAGTCCCAACTTGTTTATAATGTGTATTTTGGACCTCGAGGGCTCATATAAGGGACTTTATGATTAGTTTCTAATATGAATGTTAAATAATATGAAATGTCTGTTTTTGATCTGTACATTCTGGTAATGCTCTATAACCCTGTTCCGGCGATGGATATGGGTTAGAGGTGTTAAATTTATTGGTATCAGAGCTATGATTTAGTCGATTCTCGGACCAATGTAGCGTATACGATTCTAGCTATACATGTCATTATATAACCTGTGATAGTGTGATATCTCCTGACCATTTTAATATATGTTTTTTCATATATTGTCCAACCGAGCTGAATCTGAAGAAGCGGAGAGCAATGCTCAAGCTTCAGTTCAAAGAGCAACCTCAAGTAGTAGAAGGCCCTTATCTGAAGGCCGAAGAGGAGAGGCTAAAGAAGCCTTCTTCCAAATGATGAATGAGTGGTTTACAAAATTTTTAAAAACAAATCCAGCTGTGAAATAACCTCCACCCCCTCTAGTTCCTTAATCGGTTCCCGATATATCACAAGGTACAGAACTTGTCAAAATTGGTAAGCCTCCTGTAGATAAAATTCGTAAATATAGGGAAGAAGAATTCAGAGCTACCGTTGAAGATGATCCCGAAAGAGCTAAATTTTGGTTAGACAACACTATCAGGGTTCTGGATGAATTATCTTGCACACCAGCCGAATGTTTGAAACGTGCTGTATCTTTGTTAAAAGATTCAACTTATCAATGGTGGAATACACTCATTTCTATTGTTCCAAAAGAAAGGGTTACATGAGAACTTTTCCAAACTAAGTCACGAAAAAAATACATCAGCCAGAGATTTTTTAATCAGAAACGGAAGGAATTTCTGGAGCTCAAACAGAGACATATGGCAGTATCTAAATATGAAAAAGAATTTTTTAGATTGAGTAAGTATGTCAGAGAATGTATCCCGATTGAAGTTGTCATATGCAAACAATTTGAAGAAGGATTAAATGAAGATATAAAATTGTTAGTTGGGATTCTCGAATTAAAAGAATTTGTTGTATTGGTTGATCGAGCATATAAAGTCGAAGAACTGAGTAAAGAAAAGAGACAAGCTGAGATGGAAGCCAGAACTTCAAGTAAAAGATTTACGGGAAAGTCATATCAATCGGCCTCCAAAAAATCAAAGAAATATTATGATCGTTGTATTACCTCTGTGGGATATTCAGGCAGAGATAGAGTTACCCGACGCTCCAGTTCAAAATCTCATGCTACATCTATAGCAAGTGTGGGTAGTGTTAGAAACATTAAACCTAGATGCAAGCTGTATCACCCCCTAACCCTAATTTGTCACCGGAACATGGTTACGAGGCATTACCAGACACATCAGACAATCTATAAATAATTTCTTAAATAAATAACAAGCATATTATAATATAATCGTAAATTCATATAAATATTTATTTTACTAATTGACTTCATTTTTTTTATTTTATGTGATTAAAAAAAACTCAATATAACCCCTTTATAAATAGTTAACCTTCCTTGCAATTTCAAACTGCAACCAATTCACAATTCATACAATTTCATGTTCAAATAACCTAAACATATCTTAACCATTTTATAACTTAACGTTTCATTTATCATTCAAACATTAGAGACCAATTCTTTACTACCAAAACTTACAAGACTCTTTAATAAGACCAAAGTACATTCCACATTTACCAAAGGAAAAATACATCACCAAAGTTATGCTGAAGTCGGGATTGATTTGGATGTTGAATCGGGACCTTTGACTTCTATCGACCTGCGCACGGAAACAACTGTACGCTGAGTATTTCATACTCAGTGGTATTACCATAATTCAAATTATAACAATAATAAACATGTAATGCATAAATCATACATAGAAATTTAAATTCAAATTTCATATTTCAACAATAAGAATTCATCAATTAATATCATATATCCACAATATTAAACTTGGACACATCATGAACCTTAGGTTCATTCTTCAATTTCATATCACATTTCAATTCGTAATTTAACTTTTTCATCTCATTTCAGTAGCTCGATTGATCAACTCATTCACTTTATCATTTCATGATTTACCCTATTAACAAAATTCAAACTTTGGCGGATACATGGATCCAACCAAACACTCCAGTATGACACCCAGTGCCTCATCTGATAGTTCGAAGCAATAGTTGACTCCCCAGTGTCTCATTGGCAAAGCCGAAGAAAGTGGTACCTGATACCTCATCGAATATATCCGAAGAAATATAGTGACACCCAGTGTCTCATCGACTCGAGGTCGAAGTATCCCTGAACTCTTCCAATCCTACGGCATGCCAACTATATCCGACTCACCCCGACTAGTTAATAGGGTCTCCAAATTCACATTTCAATTCAATTTCACTTTTTCACTTTCAATCACAATTCGATTCAAAATTCACTTTTCCATTTTCAAGTCAATAATCGATTCAATTCCACACATATATTCATCATTCAATTGAATTTCTTTCAAATTAATAATACTTACCATACTTTTCACTTACCATACATATAAATTTAAATATAGCATTTAATATTAAATAATTTGAATTATAGTAACACAAACCCGAAATCCGTGATTACTCCTCGATGACCTTCTCTTTTCCTTTCTGTGCCGATGCCTCAAGTTCTTTATTAGCTACGAAAAATTACGATAATTTCATAACCAATAATACACTATTAATTTATATCTAATTAATTAAATTTCTATTCAATTTTCTACTTTAATTTCAATTTAGTCTTAACTAAATTCACTTATTTTTCTATCTCAATTCATACTTTATTTCAATTCAAATTTCAACCAAACTTAGACATAACTATCTAAATTTTATCATAAAACCCTAATTTCGAAATTTATTTAATTAAACCTCTAATTCAACAATTTGTTCAACATATATCATGTTCAAAAACCTAAAAAAAACTTCCAAAACCTCAACCTAATTTCAACAAAACTCTATTCTAAAGCTTCTAAAACATCAAAATTAAAAAAAAAAAGAGCTTAACTGACTTACCTATTAAAGCTTCAAACCTTAAAACCCTAGTTTTTCCTTTTATTTTTCTTTCTTTTCTTTTTCTCCTTACCCTACTCTGTTTCGAAATGGCTATTTGTTTCTTCTTTCTTTATTTGTTTCCTTTCCTTTATCTTATTTACTTTATATTATATTTGATTTAATTAATAATTAATAATTATAAAATATCTTTATACTTAAATTACAAGTAAATTATGTATTTAAATTACAATTGTACCAATATGATTTTTTTACACATGTATATTTTTATTACCATACATTTGTTACAATTCAATTTATTTTATAATATAATAATTTAATTTAATTTATAATATAATTTTTAGCTAATTAATATAATATTTTATTAATATAGTAATTTAATATATAAAATATCTTTTACTTACAATTCAAGAAAATATACAATTATATTACAAGTGTACAAATACATATATTACACATGTACAATTTTATCATCATACATTTGTCTTTATTTTAATTTATTTAATAATAATAGTAATAATAATATAATTACTCTAATAAATATCATGTAAAAATCTCTGATCTTTTAAACATATACAGCCTCACCTATTAAAATGGGCACAATTGCCTATTTAGTCCCCTTTATTTTATTTTGATATATAATTAGACTTTTACCCTTTATTCACTTTAGTCCTTTTTCCCATTTTCTCTTAATTAAACTAAATCCACTTAATTAAAATCAAATTAAACACACTACTAGACTCATAAATATTCCTAATAATTATCTACAGGTTTAATTTTCTAAGACGGAGGCTCGATACTACACTTTTTTGATGTCCGTGAATTTTGGGTCATTACACAAGCACTGTATTAAAATGCATTTTGGTGAGTGCAGAATGAAAAGTGGAGTGTGTTTTAGATGTGGTTCCTTTGACCACTATCTCAGAGACTGCCCAGAGAAAGTTGAAAGAGATACTATTCAAACTTTAAGGCCGAGCAACCCCACCACGAGAGGTAGACCACCTCGAAATCTCGGCAATGTGAGTGGTAGCCGAGGTACATAAAAAGATTCGACTATAAAATCTGAAGCACAAGCACTAGCTAGAACATATGCTATTCATGCACGTGAAGATACCTTTGCACCAGACGTTATTACCAATACATTTTCTCTTATTAATACTGATATAATTGCTTTAATTGATACTGGTTCAACTCATTCATACATTTGCACGAATTTAGTGTCTAATAAAAATTTACCTGTCGAGTCCTCTGAATGTGTGGTTAAAGTATCAAATCCCCTAGGCCAGTATGTGATGGTGGATAAAATTTGCAAGAATTTCCCGTTAATGGTACGGGGTTACTGTTTCCCGGCCGATTTAATGTTATTGCCATTTGATGAATTTGATGTGATTCTGGGTATGGACTGGTTAACTCAGCATGATGCTGTAGTAAATTGTAAACAGAAGCATATTGTATTGAAATGTCAGGATGGTGAAATGCTTCATATTGAATCTGATAATTTGGATGGGTTGTCTAATGTGATATCAGTCATGTCAGTACGGAAATAAGTCAGAAAATGTTATGATACTTAACTTGCTTATTGTCTATTGTCTATAGTATCTTGATGTGTTTCCAGAGGAGTTACCCGAATTACCACTGAACAGTAAAGTTGAATTTTCTATAGATCTTGTTCCGGGGACAACACTGATATCGATAGTACCGTACAAAATGGCTCCTACAGAATTAAAAGAATTGAAAGCAGAGTTGCAGGAACTGGCTGACAGAGGTTTTGCTCGACCTAGTTTTTGACCTTGGGGTGCACCTATTCTGTTTGTCAAGAAAAAGGATAGACCTTTGAGATTTTGTATTGATTACCGATAGTTCAACAAGGTTACAATCAAGAATAAGTACCTTGGGGAACATTGATGATTTTTTTGATCAGTTGAAAGGTGCCACCGTGTTTTCAAAGATAGATCTTCGTTCTGGGTATTATCAGTTACGAGTAAAAGACTCGGATGTACCAAAAATGGCCTTCAGAACCAGGTACGGACATTATGAATTCCTTGTGATGCCGTTTGGCTTGACAAATGCACCTGCAATGTTTATGGATTTAATGAATAGAATTTTCAGACCGTATTTGGATAGATTTGTTGTTGTATTCATTGATGATATTTTGGTATATTCTCGAGATGAAAATGAACATGCTGATCGCTTGAGAATTGTTCTACAAACTCTGCGTGAGAAACTGTATGTTAAATTTAGTAAATGTAAATTTTGGCTTCGAGAAGTTGGTTTTCTTAGACATATAGTGTCTGCTGAAGGCATTAGAGTAGACCCGAATAAAATTTCAACAATTGTTAACTGGAAACCACTGAAAATGTGTCTGAAGTTAGAATTTTTTGAGGTTAGCTAGTTATTGTCGGAGATTTGTAAAAGGGTTTTCGATGATAGCTTCTCCGATGACACGGTTGTTGCAAAAAGATGTGAAATTTGAATGGACTGATAAATGTCAGTAGAGTTTTGATTGACTGAAAGTCTTGTTGACTAAAGCACCCGTCCTAGTTCAGCCTGAATTAGGTAAGGAATTTGTGATTTACAGTGATGCGTCATTGAACGGTTTAGGCTGTATTTTGATGCAAGAAGGTAAAGTAATAGCCTATGTTTCCAGACAGCCAAAGCCACATGAAAAGAAGTATCCAATACATGATCCTGAATTAGCAGCTATTGTATTTGCTCTGAAAATTTGGTGACATTACTTGTTCGGTGACAAATGTCATATATTCACCGATCACAAAAGCTTAAAGTATTTGATGTCGCAAAAAGATTTGAATCCGAGACATCGCAGGTGGCTTGAATTGTTGAAAGATTATGATTTGATTATTGATTATCATCCGGGAAAGGCAAATGTGGTAGCGGATGCTCTGAGTAGAAAGTCTTTGTTTGCTTTGCAAGCTATGAATACTCGATTGATGCCACTTGAGTAACTCTTTCCCACTTCCATTCCGGGATAGGGGTAACCCCTATCTCCAAAAAAGAAAGATGTCATTTGGGTAATCGTCGACCGTTTGACGAAGGCTGTACACTTTATTTCGGTACGTATGGATTTCTCCTTAGATAGAATAGCAGAGTTGTATATTTCAGAAATTGTTAGACTACATGGAGAGCCAGTCTCTATTATTTCTGATAGAGATCTGCGTTTTACATCCTGATTTTGGGAAAAGCTACAGGAAGCTCTAGGCACTCAATTACATTTTAGTACTGCATTCTATCCTCAGACTGATGGTATGTCCGAACATGTAATACAGATTCTAGAAGATATGCTTCAGGGTTGTAATTTAGAATTTGAAGGCAATTGGGAGAAATATTTGTCGTTAGTCGAATTTGCATACAATAACAGCTATCAGTCAAGCATTAAGATGGCACTGTATGAAGTTTTATATGGACGCAAATGCAGAACTCCATTATATTGGACTGAGCTCAGTGAGAAAAAGATACATGGAGTTGATCTGATCTTTGAAACCGAAGAAAAAGTAAAAGTGATCTGAAATAGTTTAAAAGCAGCTTCTGATCGTCAGAAATCCTATACGGATCTTAAATGGAAAGAAATAGAATTTTATGTTGGCAACAAGGTATTCTTGAAAGTTTGACCTTGGAAAAAAGTTCTTCGATTTGGCCGTAAAGGAAAACTGAGTCCGCAATTTATCGGGCCATATGAGATCACTGAGAGAATCGGACCTGTAGCATACCGATTGGCTTGACCACCAAAACTAGAAAGGATTCACAATGTCTTTCATGTGTCTATGTTATGACGACATCGATCAGACCCTTCACATGTTATTTCTCCGACAGATGTTGAAATTCAGTCTGATATGACATACAGTGAGGAACCGATCAGAATACTGGCACATTAGACAAAAGAATTGAGAAATAAAAAGGTAGCTCTTGTTAAAGTTCTCTGGCAACGACACGGGATAGAGGAAGCTACCTGGGAACCTGAGAAAATAATGAAAAAGCAATATCCGAACCTCTTTATTGGTAGGATTTTCGAGGATGAAAATTTCTTAAGAAAGAGTTGTAATAGCCAGTTTTCAGTGAAATCGGAACAATAGTTTTGGGACCACAAATTTGAGTCTGAAAGAAAATTCATTTTAATAATATTTCATGGTCTACGTTATGATAGAAATTTTGTATGAAAATTTCATAAAGAAATTTTATCGGTTACATATCTAATTAGATGGAAAGGACCAAATTGCATAAAATGTAAAAGTTGAATTCCAGTAACTAAAGGGATCAAATATCTATGTAATTCAAAATTAGAGGTCTTTATATGACAAATAAACCATTAAGAGGAGTTAGTAGATAAGTATGATGATTTATCCATGGAAAATTAATAAAGAAAAGGATGAAATTGGAAAAATGATATAATTAAAGATGATAAATAATAAAAATCTAATATATCATCATTTATCATCATCTTTCCCAAATTAAAACATGGAAACCCTAGCCATGAGAGCTTGAGCTCTAGCAAGCTTATTTTTCCTAATTAGGTATGTATTCTTGTCCCGTTTTTAGCAATTTTCATGTTTCCGAGATCGTAATAGTGTAATTTAGCTATCTCGAGGATTAATTTACAAATTTATCAAAGTACTAGGGTTTTTCCATGGATGAATATAGTTGAATTATGAGGTTTTATGGTAGAAAATGAAAAGTTTTTGATAGATAAACAACTTTTATAAAGTGAATTTTTATAAAATTATGATTTAGGGACTAAATTGAAAAGATGTTAAATTTATGGGAAAATTTTGAATTTTATGAGATACATGGGCTGCTATTTTTAAATGTAAAAATCGGCTAGACTTGGAATAAGGAATAATTTTCATGAATTTTATTTTTCGAGCCTAGGGATGAAATCGTAATTAAATAAAAGCATAAGGGAAAATGGTAATTTTGCCAAAGATGTGAAATGAATTGAAATGAAAATGAATTGATGTTAAATTCATTCATATAGATTCGGATAGATCAAATACGGAGTTGGAACGAGGAAAAGAGAAGGTATCAGATTAGTAGATTACAAATACACGAACACTTGTCGAGTTAAGTTGGTGTAACTAAATTGTATAATTATATGTTTGAATTGAATGTTATGTATGTGAATTGGTGTAATTGTTATATACGAAAATTAATCACATATCTGACAATGTCTGACAAGTATTAAGTCCCGTTTGAACAAATGGAATTCGATAGATACAGGGTTCTCGAATTGGTTGTGGTCTTGCATGTGTTGAGGACACACTACAGCTTGAAAGAGCATCCCGTTATTAGCTCTCATGAGCTTCCCGTTATATGGTTCTTGTAAGCTTCCCGTTAATAGCTCTTTGGAGCATCCCGATTGGTTATGATCCTACATGTGTTGTGGACACACTACATCTCTTATGAGCATCCCGATATATGGCTCTTCAGAGCTTCCTGATTAAAGGCTCTTTCATGAGCTTCTCGATTAATTGGCTCTCTGGAGCTTCTTGATATTGGCTCACTTGAACCTTCCCGATATTGGCTCGTATGAGCTTCTCGTTAATGGCTCTCTGGAACTTCCCGTTACATGGCTCACATGAGCTTCCTGTTTATATGCTCACATGAGCATTCCCGAATATGAATTGACAGATTATAGTTTTGTACACTTAGTGTGTACTACCCGTGTATCCATTGATAATTCTAAGGGATTCAACGGGAAAATTTCTGATATGATATAATATGAGTACGAAATGAGTTATTACCTGTATATGCCTGAAATACATGAAAATGATGTTAATTGACATGCTGAAAAACGAGATGAAAGATACATGTTTATGAAACTTGCGTGATGACTATGTACATTTGTAATTATGAGTTATTATATGAATTACATGACTAACATGCTTGATGAGGATATGTGTTTAGGCATTTGGCCAAATTGGTTTGAGCATGTTTAGTTTGCTTACCTTCAATGCAAATGTATTGTAAGTTAGTTTCACGTTATAAGAACTTACTAAGAATTAAATGCTTACTCTATTTTATTCTCTCTGTCTGATAGTACTCTGAAGCTCGTAAAGGTTGAAAGTTGGTCGGAGCTACATCAGACTTTCCATCAAATTTTTCGGTATATATAGCAAACTAATTTTGATTATAATGACATGTATAGGTTAACTAGCCAATGTTGGCATAAAGATGTTTTGGTTGTAACTAGCCATTGGAATGGCTTGTGATGAACATAATTTGATGTGTATGAAAATGGCCTTATTATGTTTAATGTGTGATAATAGGTTTATTTTGGTAAGTTTGGATAGATGAGCATATGAGTTGATATATCATGCATATAACTTGGTTTTTGGCTTGAATTATATGTTTGGTATTGGTTTGTGAATATGTTAAAGTAATAATATTGGTGGAAGACAAATTGGGTGGAAATGTGGCCATGGAAATGGCCTAATTTCGTCTACACGGGTAGAGACATAGGCGTGTGACTCAACCGTGTGTGACACATTGCCTCATGTACGGGCGTCTGGTTTTTCCATGTATCCCCTGCATCTTTAAATTTTGCAAAACAGAATACTCAAAATGTCTATACAACCTAGAACACGGGCATGTGACTTGGCCATGTTACCCCTTTATCTATTAAATATAAGTCAGTATACTCACAAGGCTTAGCACAGGGGCGTGTGGCTTGGTCGTGTGACCCAAGTCAGTGAACACCTTAATTTGGACACGGGCTGGGCCACAGCCGTGTGTTCCACTTTCGAATGCCCACACAGCTTGGCCACACGATTGAGTTCCGACTTGTTTCTAATGTGTATTTTGGGCCTCGAGGGCTCAAAGGGACTTTATGATTGGTTTCTTATATGAATGTTAAATAATATGAAATTTTTATTTTTGATCTATACATTCCGGTAATACTCCTTAACCCTGTTTCGGCGATAGATATGGGTTATGGGTGTTACAAATCTGGTAGATTTATGTCATCTTATTTCTAAGATTGCATGCAACTCCACTCAGTTATGCTAGATCTACCCTTAACTGGGGACTTTTTCTTAACTGAAATAAGCACATTAAACATGAATTAATATCTTGAAAATATTAAAACAAGAAATAAGCATACATAATTGAGAACAAGAATCAAGTATTTATTTTTCAAAAATAGAAATTAAATAAAAGAATCCATCATAGATTTCATCTTCCCTAGGTATCTAGGGAATTTAGTTCATAATCCTGAATAGAAACATATCAAAGTTAGAATAACCATAAGACATAAAGAAACTCAATAAAACTTCGAAAGAAATTAAAGGGAGATCTTGAATCTTGATGGAGATCCGCTTCCGAGTTGGTTCCAATGGCATTCTCAGAGTGTTTTCTTCGATCTTCTTTGATTGCTCCCTCATGTCTTCTTCTAATTGGTATTTATATACTTTAAAATGTTCAGGAAACTTAAAAATTGGGGTTTTCCGCGTATTTGGAAAGCAGGGTGCAAAATCAACACGGGCTAGCACATGAGCGTGTGTCCAGCCCATGTGGAAATGCCCAGGCCGTGTGGATCTTGAAAATAACTCTATTTGTCTAATTTTGGCTCGTTTTTTGCTCCTTTCGCTCTCAAATACTCTCCTAAATATAGAAATATAAATTTAAAGGATTAGGAGCATCAAATTCACTAATTTACATAATTACTCATCCAAAAACGCATTAAGAATGAGATTAAAAATATCAATTTTATAGCTTATCAATATTCTAAGTTTTTTTATTAATTTACAATACATATCCACCTAAATGATCCATGTTGTTATCATAACATGTCTCAATATAGTTATAAAAAATCCTCTTACAAGTTACAAGACCTTGAACCGCGATTCTCAGAAAGATCCCGAGGACTACCGTCTATAGAAACATCCTTCAATATCCAGCTGCAATGAAAGTTCCTGGCATAATCATTGTTAGAGTTGATTCTGCCATTTACTTTTCCAACTCCAACTATGTAAAAAAAAGTTAGCTTTTCCACATACATGAAGTAATAAAAAGGATGTATAGACATTGACAAACTGCAAACTTCTTGCAGGATTTTGAGATGGCTGGCTGATGAAGAAAAACAACTAAAAGAAAGTTCTTGACTCAGAGTCCAATATCTTATCATCGAAATGTCACGTAAGCTATCTTCTATTTTTCATTTTTCGGGTTCATTGAACTATAACTTACTTTATACATTCTTTTTCAGTTGTTACTGACATTGGCACTAGTGACATACATGCCATGGAAGAGTTATTCAGAAGCCTTGAGAAGACAGATGTTAAGGTAACATACTTCAAGATTAAACTCAAAAGGTTTGTAATGACATTCATGCCATACATGTTTTTAACCAAGTACTATCGATCATGCATCATACATGCCATACATTAAACTGAGTACTATTGTTCATGCATCATACATCATACATTCTTTTTGCACCATACGTGCCGCACATTAAACTAAGTACTATTGTTCATGCATCAACATGCCATACATTATGCCAAGTACAATTGTCCATGAATTATACATTCTTTTTGAATCATCCATGACATGCATACTTTAACTAAGTACTACTGTTCATACATCATACATCATACGTGCCATACATTAAACTAATTATTATTTTTCATGCATCATAATACATGAGCTTGTTTTGGCAAATCCAGCGTCAGTTGTGGTTGACAAGTTCCATGCATCAAAGTTTCATGAGATGATAGGGGAAGATAGGATCTTCCTCACTGTGGAAGATGTTGTTGTAACAAGTTCTCCAAAAATGGATTTGGAACCATAAGTTACCATCGAATTGATTCGGAATCCAAGTTATTCGACACAGTTCGGTACACAAGATTACACAAAGAAGCTTGTTAAAGAAAAATTTGGAAGATACTCATATTGAAAAAAATGGGAAGTAAGATTAAATGTTGACAATGAATAAATATCACATGGGGATGTGATTCAACAAAGTTTGTAAAAGTGTAAATTTTACTAGAGGGTTTTCTTCATTATTCTCCTGTTTTCCTTCAATGGGGCTTCGAGAATTTTCTTACATTTTCCTTTATTTACATACATACGAGTGAATTTATTTAACTTTCTACTCAATTAGTGAACAAACACTACTTTTTGTCAACTTACTTTCATTGATAATGTATAATGTGTCTTTTTTTTAAGTTTATACCCTAAATCCCCAACGAAATGTGAACCAATTAATTTATTGATATAATATTTACTTAACAATGGTTGTTAATCGTCCATGCTTGCAAATTGTGGTGAATATTGAAATATAATTAAGAGTAGTACAAACTCCAACTTAATACATATTGTCTTTTTAAGAAAGAGGCAAATGAAACCTTATATAATTATTCATCAATCAATTGATCAATTTCTCACTCAATTAGTGAACAAACACTACATTTCATCGTCATAATTCATTCCTTTAAATTAAATGTTAAATCTACTTACTTTCATGGATTGTTAATAAAATTTATGATTTCTTTTGAATCCAACAAAGCAATATAGCCTAACTCCCTAACGAAATAAAATAGGCTTTTGATTAATTCAAATATCAAATTCAAGTAACAAACTTATATGAAAATAATAATAATAATAATAATAATAATAAATCAATTTTATTTGAAATAATCAACAGTAGCTCAAATATCTTAACCAAGTAATCCGATTTTCCTTTGTACCTAAAATCTGAATTGCGTGGAGCCATTTAGCATTAACTTCAAAACCTAAAAAAAACTAAACCATCAACTTTTACATATTATTATTTCATAGCGAATTTGAGCCAACCATTTGATATTCATCATCACTGATCATTTGTTGCTGAATGAAGCATAGAAATATCCAAGCATTATTACCACTATTATCAATTACATTCATGTAAAAGTAACGCTCTTTCATGCTCTTCTCAACGTCGCCTTTTGTTAGCAACTTTCACAGCATTTTCACATTGTAATCTTGTTGTAGGGTCAACTAGAGTCGAAGAAGTTTCAATATGGGGGTTTGTCCCACAAAAAACATACAACAATTCACCTGTCTTGGTAAATTAAATTGTGCATATGCTCCCCTAGAGTTTCATTTTTCTAACTTTCACTTTGTGTCCTTACGATTTTCTTTTTATTGAAATTTAATACCTTGTGCACTATATCAGGTTATGGGTTTTATTTTTAATCTTTTTTTCTTCTTTTCATTGAAATTTTGTTCCCCACGTTGAGAATATTTTAATTTTTATTGTTCTATTTATAAAATTTCTCAATATAAAGGTAAAAAAAAGTTGTGATAGGGACTTGTATTTTATTTTGTTGGATAATTTAGTTGGATTTCATTAGAGTAATAGAATTAATTAAAAACATATAATAGGTTTTGTTAAATGACACAAACCCCTTGAACTTGATAATTTATCAACTGTAATTAAATCATTTTCAATAAAAACAAAAACACTTTAATTGTAATTTTTTTTGTAATCTCTTTTTATTAATTTAAAAATTTATATATAATAAAATGATGATAATATATATTTCTGTGTGAAAACTTTTATATTATTCAATTTGATTTCTAATAATAATATTTAATATTAAAATTTTTATTTATATATAAATTGTTTTTTTATTCTATATTTTTTATAAATTATTTTTAAAAAAATCATTAACGCCTCTAATTGATGTATCCAGCAAGTTGGGTGTATCCTTAATCAATGACTTGACCATTTTCTCCATCTATAACTTTGATCAAGGCAAAACCAAATTGCGAATTTGGTTGGACACGAAACAACCAAATTTGAACCACTGCTTTTGGCTTCAGACTATCCCTGTTGTTCTTCAACACCTTACTGTAATCTTCATTTATAATATATGACTAGCTTGATCCGATGTTCCACTTAGCCAAGTTCACCGTAGATACACTAAGGCATGGCTCTACAAAAGCTACTGCCATTTTTCTTTTGGCATTAAACATTCTCTCTTCATCTTCATTTAGGAATGGACTCTTATTTTGTTTCAAAGACATTGACAAACGATTTTGTTAAGACCTCAAATCAATAACTTGAAGAAACTTTTGAATAACCAGCTTTATTTCACTCCTACCCAAGTCTTTATTGCAATCCTTGAATACTTGTGGCATATCCGAAGGTGGTTCCAAACACAATTCCATAAACTTTTCCAGATCTTGTCTCTTTGTTTGATTATTAATGTTGTTTGTCTTCTGCTTCTTCTTTCTGTCGCCGCTCGTCTTTCATTTCTTTTACTTGCCAATCAAGTAATCTTGTTTTCCTTCTTCAACTCCAGCTTCATGACAGGATTTCAGACCCTCTTTTCTCAATCATCATCTTGTTCTCCATCTCCGTGACTAGACAAGCTAGAAACTTGAGCAACAACTCCAGCCATGAATGATCACCATTATCAACTTTCTCTTTACCCTTTAACTCGGACATCTTCGATTCTTCAAAACTTATTTCAACAATGGCAGATTTGTTAATGAAAAACTCTAGTATGAATAAGTTAGTGCCTGTTTATATATATATTCGAAGTTCTAATCCACACCTAATTTTATTTGATTCATATATCGTATTGAAATGTAAAAAACTTTTTATCTTATCCAAACTATTTGGTTTTTTTGTTTGACTATATAATTTTACCCATGATGGTATGATGGTAACTTTTAATCTTGCAACCGAGATGTAACACGCCTAACCCGTAACCGTCGCCAGATTAGGGTTACGAGGCATTACTGAAGAAGACACAATTCAACACAAACATTTATCACCTTTCATGCACCAATGATTAACTATACATTTGTATCATTACTAAACTCAGATGTCCATGAATAATTTATACTAGATTCAAAAATATAAATTATAAAACCAATTCACCCCAAATGCTTAATCAAACTAATTAAACATATTTTACTTATTATAAAATATCACAACAAATCACATATATATTAAAATTTCGTTACCTGAAACTTATGACTATATAGTAAAGCATTTGGACACTTAAATAAACATTAATCCTATGTCACTTTCATATACTTAACTTACAACAATACATTCATTAAATGAACTTGTCCGCTTGTACATATTTAAAACTACAATTAACTATATCAATTTAAATCATTCACTAAATATCCATTTTAAAACACACACTACAAATCATAGTATACTCAATTTACACATTCAAAAATCAAGCCAAACTACATATACCTAATTATTCACCTCATGAACTATGCGCATAAGACCACATTAATCTGAGTCATATTCAATCACCCCTATTGAAAATATTATGCCATCACAAATCGAATCATAGTGAACCAACCATAAGCGATCACATTACAAGCATATACATTTTTCTTTCACAAATAATAATCGCATCCATATGACTATTAAAAACCGAATCATAGAAAAGCAAGTCATAAGCATAAGTATTCGTTTTTCTCGTTACTTATTGAGTATAAAAGCAAATCATTTGCCACTTCCAAGCCAATTCATAAACTACTACCAAATATCATTTATCAACCATATTTAGTTCAATGAAGCCAAATTATAACAAACCGTAAATACAAACTATACCATATATCAAATTTATTATAATGAACTAATTATAAATCATATATATATACCATTATTCCATACGAAATCATAAACCAATCTCACCACACATATATATACACCATGAAATATACTTCCAATATAAGCTTTAATCATGACCAAACATACAAGTATTAACATCTTGATCAAGCCATTTTCGCATGCCCTCATATATATACAACTCAAAATCAAACATTATATAACAAGCCTATACATGCCATATATTTAAGGTTTCAAACTTATAATATACCAAAATATCGGTCGATAGTGTGATAGATTTCCTTGACGATCCCCGAGCTCGTAACTAGCTTCCAAAATCTATAAAACATCAATCGAACACACACACAGTAAGCTTGAATAGCTTAGTAAGTCATAAGCAAAGAAATCATGAAATAAGCATTAGTAATATAATTTCAACTTGGTCGAATATAACTATCTCATGTACACACAATTTCTTTCTTTTAACAAACATAATTATATCATCATCTCAATTACTATACTTACCTTATTTTCATGAACATTTAATTTCTCAAGTACCTGAACCATTTATCTCAATTTCACATTCGATCTTGACTCAACATTTCCCATTTAACTATTCAAAATTTATAAGGATACTTTGATTGTTCGATAAGCTCGCACAATACCAACGTCCCAAACGAGGTCTTACATGTAACCAAATATCGATGCCACTATCCCAGATAGGGTCTTACACGAAATCATATACGATGTCAATGTCCCAGACATTGTCCTACACATAAATCTCAAATCGATGCCAACGTCCCAGATGTGGTCTTACACGAAATCACATATCAGAATCCTATGGGTCGTACGGGGCTTTCGAATGTCGTAATTCCATCGTATCAAGCTCGTAAACAATTCTCCCATGCATAAAATGATTCGGCATTTACACATATATTCCTTAAAATTTAATTCGGTATTTGACATGCATAAATATTTAAATTAACGACATTTATTTACTTATGAACTTACCTCGTACGGAAACGAACGGATCGAATCGACTACTCGATCACCTTTGACTTTCCCCGATCTAATTCTATTTTCTTTTGTTATTAATCTATATAAATTCAAATTTGGCTATTTAATAACACATTTCATTCAAATTTATTCAAAAACACATAAATGGGAAAATGCATTTTGGCCCCTAACATTTTACATTTTCTCAATTTAGTCCCTATTTCAAAACAACTCAAAATATTCAAAATTTCAACATCCTATAGTTAGGCCGAATTTTACTAAGGTTCATAGCAGCCCATTTCTTTCATTTATTTCACATTTAGACCCCTCAATTTACAAATTTCACAATTTAATCCCAAATAGGCATTTTTACTAAAAATCACTTAATTAAACATGATAATCTAACAACATATATTTATTTTCCATCATCAAACAAAAAAAAAACAAGCTCTCTTCAATGGCACATCACAAAATACAGAACCAATTCAAAAATTCAAGCATGGGCTAGCTAAAACACTAAGTAACGATCTCAAAAACGTAAAAATTATCAAAAATCGAGCAAAGAACATACCTAATTTAAAGCTCCAAAGTGCCAAACATAAAACACAAAAATGGCTTATTTTTCTCTTCAATTTTCGGCAAGAACAAATCTAAAATGCATGGCCATTTTGTTTTTATTTTATTTAATACATAATAATACAACAATTACCATTTTAACCTTAGTAATATAACATTAAAATCCCACTAACTAATGTCCATACTTGTCCATGCATTAATTCAATGGTCCAATTGCATCATAAGGACCTCATACTTGAAAAGTCTAGTCAATTCAGAACTTTAACAAATGGCACACAACTTATGCATTTTCTACAGTTAAGTCATTTTTCACAAATCGGCACACAAATGATAAAATTAATTCACAGAAATTTCGCACATATCAATTCACATACTTTAAGCACGGAAAATAATATTAAAATATTTTTTTAACTCGGATTTGTGGTCCCAAAATCACTATCCGACTAGGGTCTAAACCAGGTTGTTACACGAGATTTCCATTTTTTTTATTTTTTAAAAATATTTGTTAGGGATTTGAGGGGTTGATTGTAAATTTTCTTAAAATATTTTTTTTCTAATTTACTTTTTTTAAATTAGTATTTTTTTATAATTTACGTGATCAATAGATGGACCCAATTTTGATCTATTAGTTAAGGGTGTTAACCATATCCCAAGGTCGTAGGATCAATTTTAAATCGGAGTGTGAATTTGAGATTCTATTATAAAAGAAAAAAACACTGATTTTAAACTTTTAGTCTTTTTGGATTTAATATTTCTATTATTTATGATGTGATTAGTAAATTTGAATTGATAACATGAAAAAATATTTTATCATATCACATCAACATTAGTTGATAAACTCGTTTTACTAATTTTCGAGTTTAATTTTCAGGTTTTTAAGAGGTATAACTCTCTATAAAATTACATTGAATATATATTATCAAAAGTGTAACTAGATTCATAATAAATACCAAAAAATAATTTTGAAGATGATATTATTGAAAGGGCAACCACGAACCACATATATGAACAATAAAAAATATATAAATTTACAAAAAAAAAACAAGAAATTTGATAGAAATATACATGTGAATACACATTTATGTATCTCTTTTTCTATTTTTTAATGACTATGGTAAATAAGTAAATAAAAATAGAGTAATGCTTACTTGCAATAAAAGAACAAGAATTTCCAATAATTTTTTAAGAAGAGAGACAATTTATTTATAAAGAGTCATTGGTTATGTATCTATTGTACGATTGGAAAATAAGATTCACTCTCAAAGTTTGCTATTAATAGATTTTGATTGGATTCAAAGTCTACTATTTAGGTTTAATTTGCTTACTTCTTATCGTCAAGACTCAACATAGAACAAAAAAATGGTACTTCTTTAAATATTAAATCAACTTGATATATGGTTTAAATATTTGAGATGGTATTCTTTTTAAGTTTTTATTACATGGATTACATATTGTTTTAAGCATTTCATTTGTTCATGAAAATGAATATTAATTGATTTATTTATGTCTCTATTGTAGGTTTTATAATTAAATAATATATTTGATTAAAACATATCTAGTATGCAAATTTGTGTTAATAAACCAATGAATTTTATGGTTATTCGGATTTGATTTAGTTCAAAGAATTGTTAAAGGTAGTCGTTCATACATTTTATATTATTCCATGTGTTAATTATTTAGAGAAATGACATGAGCAATTGTAAATGAAAAGTTCTATGAGCTTGAATGGTTAGATTTTGAATTAAATTTCATACATGTTTATGATATGGTTATGAAAAAAATTGCTAGTTTTTCATTATGTCATATTTTTATGCTTAAGATGTGACGTTTATTGATATATTTAGTATAGGTTTGTTTCTATACATGACCTAGGCAAGTTATTCTTGGTAGTTAACTGATTATGCAAAACTCTTGTTAATAGGGTTTTCAAAGTATTTTGAATCAAACTCGGGACTTCTCACATCTAAAGCGAGAATCATACCACTAGACCAAATGCTCTGCATTTGAAAATTTTAGCATATTCCCTAAAGCGAATATTGCATATAATTATTTGGAAATTATATTTATTGACTTAGTGGCATTATAAAATTTACATTGATTTAGACATTTCCAGTAGTAAATGTCAGGATAGTACTTATATGTGGATACAAAGTAAAAAGAATGATAGTAAAATTATCAATTTGTTACAATTTAGTGCAATTGAAATGCATGTTAAAGTAAACCAGAAGTTTACTGATACAAATACATTTACTACTTGGCGTGACCAGTTAGACCATCATGGATCATTAAAGAATTCTCATTTATTGCTTGTTCTCAATGACAATTATTGTTAGAAACTCACTAGCTAAAGTTGAGATTTAATGTCTTGCATTTCTAAAATGAATATGGGTCCATTCATCCACCATGTGGATGGTTTTGATATTATATGATTTTGGTAGATGTATCTACAAAATAATCACATATGTGTTATCAACTTGCAACCTATCGTTTGCAAGAGTATTTGTTTAAATAATTAATTTCAAATCATGCAATTAAGACAATTCATCTTGCTAATACTGACGAGTTTATATCTCAGTCTTTTATTGATTGAGTTTGAAATTTTTTTGTAAAAGATTGTTATTTATGCGCATAATGGTTTAGAGAAATTATTGATTGAACACATCTGATTAATGTCTAAACCATTACTTATGAAAACTAAACTTCCTATTTCAACATGAGATTATGTTGATTTACGTGTTGTACGCATCAAGCCAGTAAGTTATAAATACTCCCCATTGCAATTGGTTTTTGATCAAGAGCTAAATATTTCTCATATTTAAATTTTTGTATATGCGTATATGTTTCAATTGCTCCACCACAACGCACAAAGAAAGTTGGGAATATATATTAATTTCAAGTTTCTTTATACTATTAGATGTTTTGAATGTATTGGAGATTCAATTATGACCTGATTTGTGATTATAATTTTAATTTAATAGTTTTCCCTACATTAGGTGGAGAGAAATAATAACTTGTAATGAGTTAGAGGGAGAATAATTTGAACCGGAAGTTAAAAAAGGATAACTCATTAAAAGTTAATTGTCAGATGTATTCATAAACTTAATGAGAATAAACAAGTGTTATATACCATCTAATATTTTAATTTGAATCAAAGTCTCAGTAGGACCATCAATTAGAATAAAGAATAGATTGATTGGTTCCAAAGATAAAAATTCTTCTAGATGGTCATATAGTGGAGGCAAGTGCTCCAGAAGAGACCCAAGACATAACTAATAAGTAAAACTCCAAAAGAGATTCATGTTCCTGAAACTGTAGATTAAAATAATCAAAATAAGAGATCTCTATAAGTTATGTCAATTCAAAAAATGTGGAACTGAATACTAAAAGTGGTCGACAATGATTTTGCATGCAATATTATTATTGAAATAATGAAATAAAAGGAGGATCTTGAATAAATGTATTGAGAAATATAGATACGGAATAAATTGATCAAAATAGAAAGACGCAACTCAAGTATAATTAAATTCGTGGAGTTTTTGGACCAGTAGTCCAAATATCTAAAGGTATAAAGCTAGTGAGGGTGCAAATGAAGTAGTTTTACAAAAGCGGAATAAAAATATGAAGTTTTTCTCTAAGTCCTGGCATTAATTATGAAAAGATATAATATTTTTTGTAGTCGATGCAATAACCTTTAGACATATTATTTTGACAATTCACAAAAGATTTTGTAACAGCCCAATTTTTAGTGGTGTTGAAAATATTGGTTCGAGGCCACAAAATTCGAAAAGTAAGCTCGTAAATTTTATTATTTAATATTTACAAGTCAAATATGATTTTAGACAGATTTTTTTTGAATTAGTAATTTGTGTTTTATAAGGATTTATTAGGTCAAGTAGTTTAGAAAATGAGGTATCGAGACCTCGATTCTATAAACCGAGTCATAAATATCTTTATAAATATTTACAGGGTGTCATTAAGGTAGCATTAAAGTTTCGTTAGAAAATTTTGTCGTTTTGGTAGTTAATTAATTAAAAATGACTAAATTGAAAAAGGTGCAAAACTTGTGAATTATAAGAAATCGTGATTAAATGGCTTAAATGGTAAATAAGGGAGGACTTAAGGAGCAATTAAGCCTAAATTAAAGGCATGAGGCAGCATAAGCAGAGAAGAAAATAAAATAAAATGAATTAAGGGAAAAATGGTAATTTAGTTGAAATTAAAACTAAAACATATGGCTAATTGAAAGATTTTCTAGACATTTCTTCTTCAATCTTCAATCCAAAAAAACCATTGAAGAGAGCTTAAAGCTTTTTTTTTCATATTTTAGCTCCATGTGAGTCTAATTCTTACTCTTTTCTTGTAATTTGTATGTTTTTGAGAATTTTACAATTAATTCCAACTTAATATTACCTTAGTTTTTTGTTTTATTGAAAATTTTGAAAGTTTCCATTGATGAGTATTAGATGTTTTAGATGAATAACATGGATTTAGAGCTTTAATTTTGTTGTATGATAATTTTATAAAGTGATTTTGTTAAATATTGATTTTAGGATCAAATTGTGAAGAATTAAAGGATTAGAGTTTGGTATTAAATTTCTATTTTATCAAGGTCTGTATGATAGCCTAGAATATTTAGATAAATTATTAATTGAGAAAAATTAGTTAATTTGATAAGATTAATTAGTTAAGGACTAAATTACAAAAGTTGTGAAAGTTTGGGGTAATTGTATAAATTTGAAAAATTAAAGGGTATTAATTGTGAAATGAATTAGAACTGAAATATATGCTAATGAATGAGTACTTTTATATTTTAGATCAAGATCCCGTAGATACTCGGGAAAAAGGAAAGTTAGTAGAATAGTCCCTAAACTTTTGCAAATATTACAAATTAACCCAGGTAAGTTTGTAACGACCCCAAATTCTCGAGTCAACGTTCGAGTGTTGACCTGAGTTGGCGATGGATAAATTTATTTTGGGATTGGGTTTTTGTTGGAATTAATTTGGGTGAATTTTGGACCTTTTTATAAGAAATTAAGGATGTTGAGAAGCTTGTGTGAAGTAGGGGGAAGATGGATGGCTAATATGGTGATTTTACCATTTTTGAATAAAAATCTTCTCCTAATTAATGAGAAAAGATGATTTGGTAGATTGAGGTATGGGATAAAGTGGATTTGTCCCTATTTTTCCCTATATTATAATCACCCTATATTATAATCACCCCATTGTGTTTTTTTCTTTTTACATTTCTTCATTTTTTTCTTCTTTTCTCTATTTATTTTTCCTTAGCAAGTTATGTAGAGGGAGAGAGATTTGAGTGAGTTCTCAACATTTTTTTCATCCTCTAAATTTCAAAGAAGGTAAGGGTCTTGATCTAGTTTTTTTTCTTTTAAAAAGTTTCATTGAAGAAAAAAATATCTATGTTATTTAAGGATGAAGGTGGAGATTTTTGAGTGTTTGGAAGGGTTTGAGTTTAAGGAAGTCTCTACCCATCTTCTCATATTTTATTTATTTATTTATTTAAAGTATGTATTTGTACATCTTATCAATTCTTATTTTTGTGGGAAATCTTGTGTGTTACATGGTTATTAGTTAAAGAGGTTGGTGAATCTTCTAAAACTAAGGGTAAAGGCAAAGTGGTGGAGAGCTAGGCAAGAAACTTTTTTGGTGTTCTTCCATCAAGGTGGTGCCCTCTAACTCTCTTATGCTTCTTGATAAGTCATAAATATGATGCTTGTGTGACAATGCATGCATGTTATATGTCTATGGGTCGAAATCATGTTTGGATGATTTAAAATAAAGCTAAAAACTTAGTTGTGAAATCTGTCAGAAACAAATTATTACATGGACAGTAAGTTTAAAAATTCACCATAAATTCTGTAAAAATAATTAAGAAGTCGTCTATACATCATTGTAACCGTGAGTCAATCTAGTTTTGTTTAGAACAGAGATCAATTTCTATTTGTATTTTAAAGGATATGAATTTTTTAGTGTTGAAAGGTCATAAAAATCTAGTAGTATAATTTTTATAAAACAGATTTAGCAATGGCTTTGAAAAATTACCAAAAATTTCATAAGATAAAATAGGAAGTGAGTCTTATATCTCTATAAATGTACATAAATCTAGTTTCATTTAAGACAAACGGTGCTTGATTTAGAATTATATATTAAGAGTTATTAATTTTTGAATGAGAAAAGGTCAAAATGTCAAGGTTGCAGATTGTCACATCTCATTAGTTAATATTTTAGTTGGAATGATAAGCCAGTTGAAACGAGTATGAGACTCAAATGTCATGGTTGTATTTTTGTGATTATATGTTTGATGCTTTGTTTGCGCTCAACCTTCGGGCTCTAACCTAACTAGCGGCCATGAGTGGCGCGGGACTATCCGGATACCCGATTTTTTGAGCAGTATGTGCAATCTAACAAGTTTGACAAGTTTGATATGCAAGCGATTTGGTTATGTAGATTTAATGACTCATGATTTAATTATTCGATACTCATGTCATGTTTCTATGTATACATTTGATTTGCATGCTTATATTTATGAATTGCTTGAAGTATGGTAGATTTGTTGTGTACCACTGAGCTTGTAAAGATCAGCCTTCGAATTGTCTTAATGTTCAGATTTGTAGACTTTTGTTCGTGTCCAAGGAACATCATCGATGAGAGATTCCTAGCATCACGTATTCAGAGTATAGTACCTTATCTATTAGTAGGCATTGTATTCCTAAGGCCTTACTTGTATTTTTTTATAGGTCTGTAACTCATTTATCATTTTTGTTATTTTGACTATTTTGATATACGATAATATTGGAGCTCCACATATTTTGCATAACTACTTTTATTACTATTTTCAATATAACTATGTATGGTATTTTATCTTATATAAAATGTATTTCAATGTTTTAAAATTATCTGAAAATTTTGTTAGGCTACTCCGGTGACCTGATGTAATGCCTTAGTATTCAAGTACTCCGTATTCGAGATTAAGGTGTTACAAAGTTCGTACGGTTAAACTTTAATATTTATATTGAATTGATGAATGGTATTATATATTTATTCTATTGTTGAAAATAAAATATTTTTAAAGTTATAAATTTGAATTGAATATTCAGATTAAATAGAACACGAGATTTGAGTACATTTAGCATTCGACAAATTGACGGCATTGGAGGAAAATGACAGCAAATTACCCAAGTAAACTGAGGTTTAGCATTTGTTGCAAACTTTTGTGTTTACTTTACGTTTAGCTCTCACAAGCTTCTGTTTAACTCATGTGAGTTTCCGTTCAGCTCTATTGAGCTTCTGTTTAACCTTTATGGGTTTCCATTCAGCTCTTACGAGCTTCTATTCAACCTTTATGGGTTTCTGTTTAGCTCTCATGAGCTTCTGTTTACCCTTTGGGCTTCTGAAAACGATGTACTCTTATCCGTAAGTCGTTCTTCGATTTGGGAAGATTTGGTAAGTGATTTATGTATTGAAATTGAAAGACATTTTGTTTATTATTGGTATTGATTTGAAACAAGTGTATTCATCAATTGAAGTTGTGAATGGCAGGGAGTTATCATGAATTTATTTATTTATTTGGTTTGTTATAATAGGTTCGATAAGACTTATGTTTAACCCATCGAACTTACTAAACTTCATTAAGCTTACTTGTGTTGTTTAATGTCTTTGTAGATTTTCGTGAGGTCGGAAGATCAGATTAGCACATCAAGTCACACTATCCAGCTTATTCCAGTAGTCTTTAAAGCGTTAAATATGGTTTATATGGCATGTATAGGGTTTGATGTAGATTATATCACAGTTGGTTTGTATAGATGTTATGAATGATGTTTTTGTTTACATAATCAATTTAGGAATATATTTTGGTTCAGTAATGAAGTAAATTTGTGATGTGAGTGTGAATAATATATACTTATAGGTATTTAACTAGTAGTAATCCCTAGTGAAATTTGTTAAATGGACTAAATAGGTAACCTTGAGTATTTAGGGTATATGAGAAGATATATATTGTGTGTAAAACATGATTTTGGCTTGTTTTGATTGCTTTGTTGTGGTATATTAATGTGTTAAAATGTTGTGATTAGGTTGATACCTAAATGGGTGAGAAATGTGGCCTTGAAATGGTCTATTTTCATCCACACAGGTATAGGCATGGGTGTGTGTCTCAGTCGTGTGTGGCACACAGCCTAATACATGGGCGGCCGTGTGTCCCCTGTATCTATTAAATTGCAAAACAGAATACCCAAGATTTTTTCACACAGCCTAGCACACGGGCATGTGGTTTGGCCGTGTGACCCCTGCATCTTAATATTACAAGTCAATATGCTCACACGTTCTGGCACACGGGCGTGTAGCTTGGCCGTGTAACCTAAGCCAGTAAGCACCCTAATTTGGGCACGGGTTGGGACACGACCGTGTGCCCCTATTTTGAATACCCACACGACCTGAGACACGACCGTGTCTCTTGACCGTGTGAGCCACACAGCTTGGCCAAAAGGGTGTGTGTCCCCTGCTCCTTTGAAAATTTTTGATATTTTTTGAAAATTTTTCTGAGTTCCCGGTTTAGTCCTGATTTATTTCAAATGCATATTTTGGGCCTCGAGGGGTCATATAAAGGACAATATGAGTGATTATTATTAGTTTCTGATATGTATGTTAAATGATATAAAATGTTCATGTTTGATCTGAAAAGTTTTGTAATGCTCTGTAACCCTGTTCTAGCGACAGATAAGGGTTAAGGGTATGACATTTAGTGGTATCAAAGTTACAGTTTAGACGATTCTCAGACTGAACGTAGCGCGTGAAATGTCTAGAAATACATGCATATAAATCTGTGATAGTGTGATGTGTATGATCTGATCTAACCTTTGTTTTCTTATAGATTGTAAAGATGTCAGACGGATTTGAACGTGCTGACCATGATGAGATTAATAGTAAAGCGCCAACTTTTGAAGATGGGACGAGTAGTAATGTCCCGATTCCTCTGGCTCAAGAACAAGAACTTAAAAATATTTTCTTTGGGTATATCAAATCAGTGGTTCAGTGAATTTATGCAAGAAAGAAACCTGGCTCAAAGAAATCAGGCTCAACAACCTCCACCCCCTACTGTACCATCTGTAGTGCCTTTGGTTGCACCTTCACCTCCTCTAGTGACTGAATCTAGTAAACGTACTCCAATTGAGAAACTCAGAAAGTGTGGAGCTGAAGAATTTCAGGGTAGGTCAGAAGATGATTCGGTTAAAGCTGAGTATTGGCTTCAAAATACAATAAGAGTTTTTGAAGAAATGGCTTGTTCCCTTGATGATTATCTTAGATGTGTCGTTTCATTATTGAAAGAGGAAGCATATAACTGGTGGTCAACAATAGTGGCTGTAGTGCCAAAGGAGAAAATTTCCTAGGAATTTTTCCAAACTGAATTTAAGAAGAAATATGTCAGTAAAAGGTATTTAGACAAGAAAAAGAGAGAATTTCTTGAGTTACGTCAAGGAAATAGATCAGTAGCTGAGTATGAGAGAGAATTTATATACCTCAGTAAATATGCTCGATAAATTCTTCCAACCGAAAAAGAAATGTGCATCTGGTTTGAAGATTGTTTGAATGATGAAATTCAAATTATGATTGGAGGAAATAAAATACAAGAATTTGTTGTCTTGTCTGATCGTGCACAGAAGATGGAAGAAGTGTATAACAGAAAGATGCAACGGGGTAGACGGAATCGAGAACTTCATAAAAAAGGCTCTTCCAAGTCATTTACAGTATCGCTGGCTAAAACGACTAAAGATGATTTTAGTCAAGCTACCTCAGTGCCAGAACGTTCAAATAAAAACAAGATGATTCAATATGATTTCAGGGTATCTACTAGACCAGTTGTTAGTATGGGTAGTGTGAAAAATACTTCGAAACCTAAATGCAAATTTTGCGGGAAATATCATCTTGGTGAATGCAGAGGCAGAATGGAAGCTTGTTATAAATGTGGACCAACTGATCATTTTATCCGAAATTGTCCTCAATTGCAAAAAGAGGATGAAGAGCAGAAAGAAAATCAATTGGCTACTTCTTAGAAAAGTAGACGTTCGGGCCAAAATAGTGCCACTGGGACTGCTCGTTCGGGTATGAAAGATACTGCTGCTGTAATACCCCGAAAATTACTACAGTAAGAAAGTAAGATAATATCCTTGATATAGTAAAATAAGGAAATAAAGTGATAAAAAGGGTAATATTGAGTTATGTCAACATTAGGAAGTATATTATGACATATTAATTCAAGAAAGGATTAAATTGCAAAAGTGAGAAAAGTTTTGTTGCCCAAGAGTAAATACTCAAAATTTGAGGGCTTAAACTGTAAATACAAAAAATTTGAAGGACCAATAGTGTAAATATTTAAGGGTGGAATAATCTAGAAACTAAGGAAAATGGATGAATTAAGACCAAATTGAAAAGGTAAAGAATTTTGAGGGACTAAATTGCAATTTTACCAAATTAAGTGATGACTCAAGGATGGAATTCAAAAAGATTATAAAGGGCAAAATGGTCAAATAGAGAGAGAATTCTAGAAGGTAATGATGATGTTTGTGATATTTTTAATTAATTAATTAGATAAATGTTATTTAATTAATATTTTATTAAGATTTTTAGTATTATTTTATTATTAAATGATTACTATAAAAGGGAGGAAAGATGATGAAAAATCATCATATTTCCATGCAACCAACGTTAGAAGAGAAGAGAAGAAAGAAATTTTTGCTTTCTTTACAATTTGGTCCTTTCACCAAAAATTCACTATTTTCACCTAAAAATCAAAAGAATTTCCATAGCTTCCAAGAGAGAAAAATAATAAGGAGACAATGGGGAGCTAAAATGTCAAGTTAGATTCAAGAAATAGAAGCTGGAGGAGAGAGAAAATAAAGTTAAAGATTGAAATCAATAGCATAAGGTAAGAACATCAAGATTTCAATATATTTTTAAGTTTGTTATTGTTGAAAAAGTATGGAAATGATGTTATAGTAGAGTTTTCTAAAATAAAGTCTTATTTTCTTGATATGTTAATGAAGTTAAATAAGTGAAAATGATGGGAAATATTATAGAGAAAGGGAATAAGGGAGTTATAAATTTAGTAATCAACATCTTGCACTAAAACAGTTTTGGACAGCAGCAGTAGGTTAACTTTGAAAAATCACCATAAATTGTGGAACTCAAATTAGAGGATGAAAAACATATATAATAAAATCTTATTAATTCTAGTTTCTCATAGAAGAAACGGTGCAAGTAATGGAATTGTAAATCATGAGATATAATAAATTTTGTGAGACAAGGTCAGAATGAATTCGGGTTCCCCTGTTCTGAATTTGGAAAATCATCAAAAATTTAATAAAAATAATTATAGGATTAAATTTATATGTTTAAAATCATGAATGAGTCTATTTTCAATAGAAACAAATGGAAACATCATCAAAATTCTGTACAAATAGATAATTAATTTTTAGTGAAGAGGGGTTGGAACTGTCAAACAGTGAAATAGGGGAAACTTTAAAGAATAAACTGTACTTATTGGCTAAACCAAAAATTCTGAAAATTTTTTGGTAAGAAGATACGTGACTCTAGTTTCATAGGAATTTAGCGGATCTTAATTTGGAGTTTCTTAGATCAATATATAAATAATTTAGTGATTATAACTCAAGTGGATAGCTTTGAATTAATATATAAATAAATGATGGAATTATAGATAATGTTACATATAAGCATATTATACATTAAGGATGTGGAATGGAGAGGAGGAGGAGGAAAATAAATGATTATTCAACTAGCATGAGTTTTCATTAAAAATGGCCAATTTGCATGTTTTAGGTTCAAGGACTAAATTGAATAAAAGTAATATTTTAAGGGTAAATTGGTAAAAATGTCAAAAAGTGACCAAATTGCATGAAATGAATTTTTTATTATTTAAATTAATAAATTGAATGAAATATTAATTTAGATCATGATTGGGTGGAAATTCGAGGAAAATCAAAAATTACCAAAATGTCCATAAATTTTTGGTATTTCTGCAATTTAGTCTGGTAAGTTCGTGTAACTTGAATTATATTCTTAAATGCTTGAAATGTATGTTATTGATGTGAATATGATTTGAATGTTCATTGTATGAAAATTGATGAAACATTGATATATTTGATAAAAAGGGGAATAATGCATTGAATGGATGTATGAATGTTTATCACACTATCCATTAATTCTGTCGGTAATTTTGGATGTTTTGATTCTGGTTATAATGACATGTATGAGTTAAATTGGCCAACGTTAGCTCATTAATGTTTTGATTTTGATTGATTTTAAATATGAATGCTTGATAAAATGAAATGTCTGTAAATTAATTTGTAAACTCTGGTAATGCTCTATAACCTTATTCTGGAGATGGATACGGGTTAGGGGTGTTACAGCTGCTCGGTCAAAGGCTAGAGCACCTGCACGTACTTATGTCATTCAAGCTAGATAGGAAGGCACTGCTTCAGATGTGATTGCTAGTACATTCTATCTCTTTGATGTTACTGTGTATGTATTGATCGACCATGGATCCACTTATTCTTATATTTGCACTGCATTAGTAGTGAAAAAAGAAGTTCCTTGTTGAATCTACTGATTATGATATTCAAGTTACTAATTCATTAGGTCAAAGTGTGATAGTTAATTTAGTGTGTCGTAATTGTCCATTGAAAGTGAAAAACTGTGAATTCCCTACTAATTTGATGTTGCTACCCTGTAGGGAATTTGATGTTATTTTGGGAATGGATTGATTATTTTTGCATGATGTTGTGGTAAATTGCAGACAAAAACGGATTGATTTGAAATGTCAGACAGGAGAGATTATTTCAGTTGAGTCTGAGAATCCAAAAGATATTATTAGAATCATTTCAGCTTTTTCTGCTCAGAGATTGATGCAAAAAGGTAATGAAGCATTTTTAGCATACATTCTTGATAACCGAGATTCAAAATCGAAGATAGATCAATTATCGGTTGTTAGTGAGTTTGCCGATGTATTTCCTGAAGAATTATCGGGTTTACCACGTGATCCTGAAGTTGAGTTTGTAATTGATGTGATTCCTGAAACTACTCCGATATCAGTAACACCATACCGTATGGCACCAGCTGAACTGAAAGAACTAAAGGCACAGTTGCAAGAGTTGTTAGACCGAGGGTTTATCAGACCGAGCATGTCTCCTTGGGGTGCACCTGCTCTGTTTGTGAAAAAGAAAGATGGTTATTTGAGATTGTGTATAGACTACAGATAGTTGAATAAAGTCAAAAAGAAAAAAAAATACCCTTTGCCTCGTATCGATGATTTGTTTGATCAATTGAAAGGTATCGCAGTGTTCTCGAAGATAGATCTCAGATCTAGGTATTATCAATTGAAGGTTAAAAAATGTGATGTACCAAAGACTCCTTTCAGAACTCGATATGGTCATTATGAGTTTTTGGTAATGCCATTTGGTTTGACTAATGCCCCTGCTGCTTTCATGGACCCTAATTTGGACATGGGCTGAGACACGGCCGTGTCCCCCTATTTCGAATACACACACGGCCTGGCCACACGGGCGTGTGTCCCCTGCTACTTTAAAAATTTTTTATATTTTCTGAAAAAATTTTTGAATTCCCAGTTTAGTCCCGATTTATTTCAAATGTGTATTTTGGGCCTCGAGGGCTTATATAAGGGACAATATGAGTGATTATGATTATTTTCTGATATGTATGTTAAATGATATAAAATGTTTGTGTTTGATCTAAAAAGTTTAGTAATGCTTCGTAACCCTATTCCGGCAACAAATAAAGGTTAGGGGTGTTACAGATTTAACTTGCGGCTAATGGTTATTGTTACAACCTTTTATGAATCACTATATAGTAAAGTTTATATTAAAATCCTTGAAGGATTTAGAATACTAGAAGCATATTGAAATTTTCTAGAAATTCTTCATTTATATGAATTGAAGTAATTTAAACATATGTAGTAAACAGTAGTTGAAGGAGGATAATAAAATAATCCAAAATACCTATTTGTGTTTTTATAGAAGAATTATTATTAAAGTTTACTATGATTATTGTTGAAACTCCTGAAGAGATCAAAATATATTTCCCCCAAAATTTCCCTCACTTATGACTTTCAAAAGAATGGTAATATAAATGCTTAGCAAATACATTCGAATAGTCATTTGAAAAACTAGTATTCAAGATTGAATATGTAGATATAAAAAAGTATGTGATGCTTTCATGAAGGGGAGTAAATACGCGTTGTACTCTTTTTCCCTTAACCGAGATTTTTTCCCATTGGGTTTTCCTAGTAAGATTTTTAATGAGGCAGCATATTATGCGTATTATGCATATGTGTACTCATTTTCCTTCACAAGGATTTTTTTCCCACAGGGTTTTTATCTTAGTAAAGTTTTAACGAGGCACATTATTTACCAATGGACATTTAAGGGGAAGTGTTATGAATATCTTATTAAGTGGATGTCCATGTAGATCAAGATAAGTTTTGATGTACCTTAAATTCTAATAGCCATTAGAAGTAGATTTCTACTTCATTTATATTTTTTATGCCTATAAATAAAGACTTAGGAGAAGCTTTGTAAATTGTCGAAACCATTTTTATTTTTATTTAAAAAACAAAAATTAGTTGTCGATGAAAATTTGGAGTCGCCACCAATCTTTTATTAAGGTGTGATTGGATCACCTAAAATGACTTTTGGCCTACGAGTTTTTAGAAAAACGAGTTCCGGAGTCAGTTACGTTCGAGGAAGGATTAGCACCCTCGTAACGCCCAAAAATTGGTACCAAATTGATTAATTAATGTCTTAACGTTGAGAGTTAAAAATAAGATCCTTAATTAAATTAAATTATTTATTAAGATTCCCTCATTTTGAAACAGAAAACATCACACCCAATGCGTTAGGGCACGATATTTTATTTCTTCAAGATGAGTTTGTCCAAAAGATTTGTGTGGTAAAATTTAAAAGAATATTCAATTGTTTAAGATTTATGACGAAACCGCAGCCCAATACGTTAGGGCACAATTTCTCAACATCCCAAACATTGAATATTTCCTTTATTAATATATATATTTTAAAAAATCTTTGTCTCGAGAAATCAATACGTCACATCCAATGCGTTAAGACACAACATATTAAATTCCCAACAACAAGCTTTTTCATTTTATTTTTGATCAAAGAGTAATTCTCGATTGTTAGATTTAACGAAGAAAATTAGAACCTAATACGTTAGGGCTCAATTTTCTTGAAAATCCTAAATATGAGTATTATCTCTATTTTGAAAAGTTCTATTTTTAAATTCTAGTAAAAAGATGACGTAATGTTATATTGAATGTATGTATAATTGTCACAATAACAAATACAACAATGGCATAGAAATAATATAAACAAATAAATAAACGAAATGAATATATATATAAAAAAAACAATAATCCATGACATGCAAAATATCAAATGAATAAAAAAATATAAATGTAAACACAATTAAATAGCGAATGAAGAAAGCAAGCAAAATATATAAAGAAAAGAAGGCATATAATATTCACATAGAAATTATGAAGATTAAAAAATATACATATGATTTACAAATAAAATTTTGGGTTATAAAACTTATATATGCATTTATGAAAACAAAAAAAAAATATAAATATATGCATATATACATAAATTATAAAATATGTGTTAAAAATATAAGTAGGTAGTTAATCATTTTCGAAAATAAAATAAAAAACCATAGATGTATACGTATGTATATATATAAATATAATGGAATATTTAAAAAATATATATGCATATACACATAAAATAAATTAAAAATAATTAAATAATAACTACATTATCAAAATTAATTTAAAAAAATGAGTATATATATAAATATGAGAAAA
The DNA here is from genome assembly GCF_007990345.1 of Gossypium hirsutum. NCBI lineage: Eukaryota > Viridiplantae > Streptophyta > Magnoliopsida > Malvales > Malvaceae > Gossypium > Gossypium hirsutum. Next base: position 7,558,064 of record NC_053449.1, read on the forward strand.
ATATTAGTTTTAAAAAAAATAAAATGTACATAAAAAATATACATATATATATAGATTTTTTTTTGAAAATAATTACATATAAAAGTTACAAAAATAAAAAATAATAATTACATTATTAGAATTAATTAATTTTAAGAAAAAAATATAACAAAAAAACTAAATTGAACTGCAATTAAAAAAATTTGGGGTAAATCCGCAAATAAATAAAGCCCAAAGGACCGTATCGAACGCGCGAATAATTATGGAGGGACTGCAAGGGCAATTTCCCTTTTTCCTCTAAACGGCATCGTTCCATAGGGACCAAATTAAAATTGAAAATAGATTAAAGGTGAATTTTAAAATAAAATAAACTTGATTGTAAAAATATTAAAAGGCGGAGGGGTTAAAATCGCAATTTACCCCTCTGCTTAAAAACACGCGGATCCTAGGTTGGGTCGTAGTCGGAGTCGGAGTCGGGTCGGCCTCCCCAAAACGACGTCGTTTTGGCACCTGGGGAGGCCAAGTAAAACAGCGCCGTTTCACTAGGCTTATTTAAGCCAAAAAAACCTTCAAATTTTCATTTTTTTCCTCTTTTTTTTAAAAAAAAAAACCAAAACACTCTCAAACCTTCCCCTTTTCCTCCGGACACCGGTCCAAAATCAGGCGAGGGAACCACCGCACCGGCCACCGGCAACGCTGCCGCCGCATGCGGTGGCTGGAAAGCCAAAAACCTCAGATCCGGCCCTTTCAAAACCTATAAAACCGAATCTAGTCTCGAAATTGCCAAAATATTGATGAAAAGGGCCCAAATCTCAAGAAACCTTTCGGTTTCTGGCCGTCTATCCTCGGAGACGACTTCTTCGGCCGTCCGCAGCTGTTGGGACTCGAATACAGGTTGTTTTACTTCCTTTTGTATTTATATTTATTTGTATGCAAATAAAAAAATTAAAAAAAACAGTAAACTAAAGTAAAACAGAAAGAAAAAATATAGACCTTTCGATCAATTTTCTGCCTTCTCAGTATTGAGCTCTCTGTTTTTTATTTGCTATAAAAATGATTGTTTTTCTTATTGGTTTCGAATCCCTGGTTACAATGTTTCGAGTTTGCTTTTATAGCAAACATGAAATAAGGAAAGTTAAGAAATCTTCTAGTATCTCGCTTGATATCTATTTGATTTGCAATCTTGATTTTCTTGCCATTTTTTGTTGTTTCTTGCTGTGCAGGTGAAGATCGCGTGGAGATTCGGCTTGTGTGGAAGATTTGGATTGCGGCGGCTGAAGCTTACCTCGGAAACCCTAGGGTTTCTGCCGCTGCTTTGGGCCACTGGATTTGGGCCTCTGTTTTTGTATTTTGGGCCTTGTATTCTGGGCCAACTTGTTTTGTTCTGGACTTGTAAAGAACACTGGACTTTTCATTATTATTTTTTCTTATTAAGGGCCGGGTAAAATTTAAAGGGCCGGGTTAAATTTAGGTATTACATAAATATTCTGATTGATCAATAAAACATGCTTTCTCTTTGCTTTCTCATTCTCTTTGTTATTTACTTTTTGTCCTTTTATTTTATAACATTTGGAAATTTTTATATTTTTCATATTTTTAAAATTATTTAAAATAATTTTTATTTTTTAATTTAAAAGAGGTTTTAATTTCCACAATTTTTATATTTTTATTAAAAATATGAAAAAAAAATTATTTTTAAAACAATTTTCGTAATTGGAGAGGGATCCACTTATATCGGAGTAAAACTTAAGTAGTTTTACACCTTTCATAACTTTTTTTACGAATAACATATTAACAATCCAACCATAACATTTCATACTTCATTCATATAGATCATGCATGTTAAGTTTGGCATAAAATAAAAATTTCTAACTATTTGTTCTATCTAAAAAAGTTTTCAATCGTTAAATATATATTAATGTAGACAATATTTTAGATTTATATGATAAGAATATTGGATCAATTAAAAAATTTACATGCATGACAAGTACAAATATATTGATAAATTCAATGATTGGATTGTTAAAATAGTAATCATAAATAAAGTTATGGAATAGTGTAAAACCACTTTAGTTTTACATCGTGTAAGTGGATAAAATTGACAAAAAAATTGTAAATATTAAGGGCTAAAAGAGTTATTTACCTTTTTATAACAATCACATACATCAACGATTCTAATAGTAAAATTGTCACATCCAAAGGCATAGTCGAGGGGCTGGTAGAGGCCCGGCCCTCTAAAATGGAAAATTTTCCATTTATGACCTTGAATTTTTTTAAAATTTTAAATTAGTAAAATTTTAAATTGAAAAAGGTAAAATTACATTTTGACCCTCCTATAATGATAAAATTTTGATTTAATCCTTTAAAAAATATAAAGATATAGGCTATTCAAATGATGAAATTGCATTTTTACTATCTTAAAAATTAAAATTTAATTCTAGCCCCTTTAAATAAATTTTCTGCCTTCGCCTCTGGTCACATCCCAAAAATGGAGTTAGAAGAATCAGGTTTGGAAAAAAACAAAATCGAGAGTGGTCACACCTCGATTTAAAAGGTTATCTTCATGCGTTCATAAAATAAACCGAGGATTTGAAATAGATATTGAAAATAAAGGTCATAAATAATTAATTAAAGTATTAAAATAATATAATCGGGTTTTGTTATATTAATTAATCTAAAACAAAACTTGATTACAAAGTTTAATTTGAAAATGGTGTGTTTTAATTAAGTTAGGATCTAATTGGAAAAGGGGTGAAATGAATTAAAATATTAATAATGAGACTTGACTATGAGTATTAATTGTTATATAAATAAACTAAAATGGAATGTGCTAAGAACTATAAGTTAAATAGATAACTAAAAAAATTGAGTAAATGTATAAGCTAATAAAGAATAGGTAAGTTGAGCTCGAAATAAATATATACAATTAAGAAATAAGATTAAGTTAAGAAATGAGCAATAGGCTCAATGGTTAAGGCATTAATTCTCCTAGAGAGCGTAAGTCCAAACATCACTCCTTCCATTTCTTTTCCTTTTTATTTTTAGCAACCTTGAATAAAAATCACACTAAAATAAATACTATTGGGGGTAAAAGCTAAACAAGAAATAGATTTAGGCTTAATGGTTAGTATGCTAGAATCCTTCTTGGAGGTCCTAAGTTAGAGTCTCTCCTTCCCTTTTTATTTCATAATTTCACCAAAAACACCCCAAAAACATATCAATATGATTAAGCGTAAAAATAAACAAAAAAATGTGCAATAGCCTATTGGGTAAGCATTAGTTCCCCTTGAGAACTCAAGTTCAATCATTCTTTTCCTCCCTTTCATTTTAATTTCAAATTTCAGAAAAATATTGGGAAAATTGCAAGTAAACATAGGAATTTAACCAATTCTTTCCTAATTAGAATTTTAATTTGCCCATTTTCAAATCCTAATAGAATTTTCCCTTCATCTTTCTATTTATTCTCTTTTTTATTTGCTTTCTCTTTTATTTACACCATATTTGCATCCTAATTGTTGATAATTATTTTGCTTTCTCGATTCAAATCATCCTCCATTCAATAGTTCTTTTTTATCAGTTTTGTAATTGTCGTCAATAACATCCCTACATTTGTCAAGAATTGGTAAGTACATCTCGTTTTCGATGTTTAGATCCCGAATTTTTGTAATATTTCTATCCGATGCTAATCCTACATTCGATTAATCAATCTTTTTTTATTCTTGCCGAATCTTTTGATAATCCTAATAAATCTTGAAATCAATCGTTAACTTGTTTATAAATGTCATTTGAAGGACCCGATTTAGGTGAATCAAATCAAATTTGATCGTTAGGAAAGTCGCACAGGCTATCAGTGAAAGGTGTATGTTCTTTGACAAGCGAATTAGGACAAATTGTGCCTCGGATTAGGGCCACACGACCAATCACCCCGACGTGTAGACCTCCCGCCTGAAACCTTATGATATTCGATTCTCATACGACCTGCCACACGGCCAAGTCCTCTACACGACTTAAGGCATTGCACACAACCATGTGCCCCTATCTTTCAAATTTTATAATTTTGCTCAGAATTTTATGATTTGCTCAGTTTAGTCCCTAAATGATTCTTAAACTATTTTTAGTGTTTTATTTTATTCAATTAAGACCCTGATGATATGAATAATGTTATAAGTCCCCTAAATGATTCTTGAACTATTTTTAGTGTTTTATTTTATTCAATTAAGACCCCGATGATATGAATAATGTTATAAGTCATGATCTGGTTGATAAAATTAGTATTTTATATATTGGCGTGAATTGTGATTAATACATATAACTATTGTTTCTGTATTTGAGAATTGTGCATACAACATGCCTTGTGTTACCGTTAAACCGACAACATAATAAGCATGAATTTTACTACTGAATCGATCTGTTATAAGTATATTATTTTTTATTATATCGAATTGTTATAAGCATATAGATTGCTACCGTATTAATCTATTTTGAGCATGTTATATTGCATTGCACGGGGTGAGACGCTATGAACAGAGGAAGTATTGGCAGTTTATCTGCATTATTTTGTTGTGTACCCACAACCATAGGTAGATTCCACTTGCAACGTTTTATTGTGCATCTACAACCCTTTTGCAGCTATTACCTACAAACATGTTGTGCATCCACAGCCAGTGGTAGATTTTACTTGCATTATTTTGTTGTGTATCCACAACTAGAGGCAAATTCGATCTATGGGGATTTTGTTGTGTCCACAGTCATTAGCAGTTTATCTGTGAACTATTGGTGGTTAAACCACAATCCAGTGTGTTGGTGGTTGGAGTTCTAGGGAACTCCTATTGTGGCGTGTAGCAATGGGGTAGATCTTTTTTGTTAAACCGAAATTGCATGACATTTATAAAGCATGTGCATTCAAACTGGATTTTCTAAGATGACTTATATACAATGGTTGAGTGATTTGAAATATCGATATTCTGAATTTGCTATTGTGAATTGTTCTATGTGTTGTGTTTCTGTATACTTATGCGGGTGCACTGATTTTGCTCGTGATGGAACTCACACTGAGCTTCATAGTTCACTCTATGTTATCTCCATCTCTACAGATAACCTACCAGGTGAGGACGCAAGCAAGGCATCCAAAGGGTCTCGGCTCAGTTTTGTTTATTGAAATGTTTGAGATTTATTATTTGAGATTTTCCGTTATTCAAATACTGTAATATTTTATTTAAACTGTGGCATGAGACTTAGGTTAAGTTTAGTGTTTATTTAGCATGCATGACATTTAATTTGATTTTAGGATGTTGAAAGACAGATTTAAATTATCTATGCGTAAAACTATTTTGATTGTACTTAATTAAAACTAAACATCACTTTTTCGCTACTATGTTATAAATTTATTTTGACTAATAAATAAAATAAAAATTAATTAAGTTTTCAATGGTAATCACCTTTTTCAAGAAAAATATTAGATTAATCGTATTTCTGTCCACTCGTGAGTCTTTTTAAAAATAAGCTAAGTTTTCTTCTAAGATAAACAAATGTTTTAAAATGTCTGTTTTATAAATTTTGATAATTTTGCTAGGCCATCTCAGTGGCCAATATAATCTCCCAAATTCGGGCCTAACGTCTAGGCCGGGTTGGGGAGGTTACAAAAATTGATGAAGCAACCAAGATTTTTTAATAAAAAAAAGTATAGAGACTCAATATCTCAAATTTAAAGTATAAAGACTAAATTTTAATTTTTAAAAAAGTACATGGACTTTTGGCAGATTTAAACCTACATAAAAAAAATAACATAATATGATAGGGTGAGTGTTTGGTTATGCTAGCAGTGTAATTTTTTTTATTCCACAAGCAATCTTAAAAAATGGCTATGTATCTATTTTTTTAAATATTTTACTATATCCTTGTAAAACACTCGTCAACCCCATAATCCTTCTCATAGAGTCTAAAAACTTCACTCGCAGCATACCAAATATTTTTCCAATATAATATATTACAAACTTATAAAAAAAAGTCAGGCCATGTCAGACTTTGAGCTTTAAATATTTAAACTTTTGAACCTAACCCATATTTTAAACAAACTTAATATTTTTACTAAAATCCTTTTACATTCGAATTTAAACAAATAATTCAACCCATAAAAAAGTATAGAACCAACACACTAGACCTAATCATGGGTTGGGCTAATGTAAAATTTTAAGCCCGTTTTCTATGCTTGAGCCCGACTCGACTCGACTCAAAAAATGGGTCTAAAATTTTGCCCAAGCTCAACCCAGATAAAAAATGCTAAACCCAAGTCTAGCCTTATCCGTCCTTATTAATATTTTTTATATGAAAATAAAATTAAAAAATATAATATATAAAATACACTAAAAAAATTTAAAACAAATATTTTCCAACAAATTAAAAATATATTAGCAACTTAGCTAACAAATGTCTCTAAAATAGTAGCAAAATTAACAATAAACTAAGAGTTGTACATTAGCAATATAATAGTAAAATGATATCAAAATAACAAAAAATAATATGGAAAAAATTGTAGTCAAATTCAAGTCAAGCCCAGACAAAAAAATTATTACTTAAGATCCAGCCCGTTTAGAAAATGGGTCTTACTCTTTATCTAAACCGTTTTTTAAACTTATATTTTTACTTAAATCATTTCACCTTTTTAACTAGCCTTGAGTCGCTCCACCCATGATAAATTCTACAACGCATCAACAACAAAAAAATAACAAAAAAAAAGCGTTAATGAAACTATATTTTGTATGAAGGAAAAAGTTGGAAAACGTGTAAAAGAAGTGCAATAAATTAAACAAGGAACAAAAAACCAAGACTACTAACAAATTACAAGTTGGGACAATAATCTTTTCCTAAATTGTGAAACAATGCCATAAAGCAGTACATTTATATAAACAGGACAAATTCCTTTCTTTCTTTTGTCACAAGAATTTTCACAAACGCTTTTGTTTGAGAAATATAAACACAGAAAATCAGTGTTCTTCATTCTGCCAACAAAACCCGATTAGGAAAGGTGTGGATGTTTTCTTTTCTCTCAGGAATTTTAGTGGGATAAATAGATATTTAGTCCTAAATTTGGTGATTTTTCTCAACTTACTCCTTGAATTTTTCTTATTCACATTACTTTTAAAATTTGACAACTTTTCCTAATTTTAATCTATGTGATAATGTGGGATTAAAATTGGAAAAAAGTTACAAATTTCCAAGGCTATTATGGACAAAAAGTAAATTGTTTTATTTTATCTATTTATTTATGGTTAGTTATGATTTTGTTAGTTTACTATGCTCAAATTAGTTGTTAATGGTAGGTTTCTCCTATCGTATTAACATATTTTATACTTATTTAAACTGGATTTAACTAAAAATATATATCTCAAATTTTACTAAAACATGTTCATATTTTTTTAATGCTTACATTATTATATTATATGTTGTTAAAATTTTAATTTATTTGTTAAAGCCTAAGTCCAACTCTTATCTTAAATGTACTTAGTTTCTCTCTTTTTCTTGGGGGCTTAACATTTTTGTCGAAATCATCGACAAGATTTCAAGCTTAAGTAGAGGTAGTTCAGACTTTAAACAGGTTTTAGCTCAAATTTGAGATTTATTCTTGATACTTTGATTTGATATAATTTAGTTTTTTACTTTTATAATATCATTAATTAGTGATATTTTTTATAATGTCATTAGTTAGTTGAAAGACCATTTTGATTAAAATGCTGATGTACAGCGACGAACTAGAAAACTTTTTAGCGGGCTGAAATTAATTTATAATTTTTACAATAGTAAAAATAAAATTTCATCATTATAATAATCTATATCTTTATAATTTTTAAAAGATTAAATCAATTTATTATTATTATTAGGGGGTTAAATTATAATTTTACCTTTATTAATTTAAAATTTTAAAAATTTTAAAAGATTTAAATGAAAAGGTTTTCATTTTAGGGTACCGCCCCCTGCCAGCCCCCTTGCTGGTGTAAATATTAAAATAGTTAATAGTGTTAACTTTATGGATTAAATTAAAATTTTAATATAATAAAGGGACTAAAATTAAAAATTACCTTTAGTGGAAATTAGTAAAAAAGAATAAATCTCCGGGAAGAAGGAAAGAACAATTCCCAAATATGAATGCGGTTCGACATTTTAACACATCAAATTGGACTTTTGACCCATTTGATTGCACTCCATGATTGATGCCCATTTATGTAAATTCACTGAAACTAGTACCAGAGGGTAGCCTTTGACGACGGCCTCTCTCTCACTCTCTCTCCTTCTGGCTTTCTCGTAAGCGCCGCCGTCTTCAAAATAAAAATAAAAATAAAACCCAACCTTTAATTGGATTAGCATCTTTTTCTTTCTGTACATAGTAATTTATTTAGTTATTTTCTTATAAAAACACAAGCAAACATATAATTTAGACCAAATTTTTTTCTTTCTTTAGAGGGTTTCAAAGCTTGGGGATCTTTGTTTTTTGGTTTCTGTTTAGTGTTTTTTTTCCGACGCCGGAGAAAAAGGGGTTAGCCATGAAGAACACCGTCTTAAGCAAGCTACGGAATTTAGACGCCTACCCGAAAGTCAATGAAGATTTCTTCACCCGTTCACTTTCCGGTGGCATTATCACCCTTGTCTCTTCTCTTGCCATACTCTTACTCGTCTTTTCCGAATTCAGTAAGTCAATCTTTTGTTCTATTTCTTTTGATTTTCTTTATGAAAATGAACATTACAATTTTGGGTTGTTCTTATATTTATATATGCAAATTTGAGGTTGATCTTATTTTTGCATATGCAAATTCGGGTCGTTTTAATTTTTGTATGTATATATAACTTTACAAATTTGGGTTTTTTTTTTTGTGCGTGTGTGTGTGTTCAATTGAAAGGTAAGATCTTTGAGTAAGTGAGTATAAAAGTTTTTGTACAAATGTAGATACAGGTATTTTAGAAGCTACATTAATTGCCTTTTATATTTGGTCTTTCACTTAAGGTGTTAATTTTATAAGCAATTAACTGGAAGTTAAGCAACTTAGACTAGAATGAAATCCTCATTATATGTTTTTAATACAAAATTATAACTTTGTTGTTGGGGCCTGGTGATGTTTAATTCTTCTATCATGAGTATTGTGATTATGTGGACTGCTTTTTTCTTTTGCAGGATTGTACCTGCACACCGCTACGGAGACGAAGCTATTGGTGGATACTTCAAGAGGGGAAACCTTACGCATAAATGTAACCATCTCTCTTCCCACTTGTTGTTAAACGACTTTCCTGGGTTCATATTTCGAATTTGTTGACTTCTAAAAGTTAGTTCTATACGTTGTTTCAAGTTTATGTCTTGTGTGTGCGTTATCATAATATTTTTTAAAACTTTCTACTTGATCTACTACTGATGCGGAATGCTCAAAGCAAATGTTAGAGCCTTTTATGTTGAAAATTTTTCATGTTTGTTTGTTTTCGTGGTTTAAATGTATTAGTAAAACAATAGTTGATGCTTTGTTTACACCCCATTTCTGTTTGGACTGGCAGTTTGATGTCACTTTTCCTGCAATTCCCTGTTCGATACTCAGTGTTGATGCTATGGATATCAGTGGCGAGCAACATCTTGACATAGTATGTGCAGTGCAGCAGATGCTCAGATGATTATTGCTCACTGTTTTAACTGTTTATTTTGATTTATTTTAACTGCTTCCATTCGTGAACTTGCAATGTCTATGTGCAGAAACATGATATAATTAAGAAAAGAATCAATACTAACGGTGATGTGATAGAATCCAAGCCAGATGGTATAGGAGCACCAAAGGTATTTGAAATATAATTCTTTAGCCCTTCTTGTTTGCATTTGCATTTCTTGGTTTTGAAGCATGACTTGCCTTTAATAGAAATTATTTATGTACCGTAGAATGATGTGTTACAAGGTTGTCAATTTGCTAGATAGGAACAATTGAAAGATATAAAGTATTAAAAAGAAAGTGAAGACATGATTTTTAATATTCGAAGGGAAGTTTTTTGTGCTTCCTAATACAACTATAGTTGAGGCACATGATCAAATAGTGTGAAGTTCTTCTAGGCAAAGATAATGAGCTTTTTGCCAAACATATTCCACCAATAGGCTATGTAGCTTAGTTTTTAAGGAAAGTTGGAGATATCAAAGAATTCTAAAATAGTCTTCTATGCCTCATGAGTGTGTATCTGTTAATCCTCAGTGCCATTTAACTTGGTAAGAGAAGATAAGAAACTGGAAACAATGGACTATTATCTATGTTTTAGTATTATATTTCTATTTAAGAAAAGAGAGAATATAAGTTTTTAAGTTCTAATGCATATCGGCTGTTTTAGAACAGATCTACCAGCAGCAGTCCCCGTGGTGACTGAAAATTTTTAAGTAATGGTTCGAAGTTCAGAATCGAGAAGATGTTGAAAACTTTTGTTTTTTCTTAAAGGTTCCTCTGGGTTTAGATTTTGAAGGTAAAACACGAGGAAAAGTAAAAATAAACATGCAAGAAAGAAAGACGAGGTTTTCAGGCTTATTCTGTTAACCAGTAAGGAAAGATAGCAGCTTTAGGATGCTAATCTTATCTGAGTGTTTAATTGTTAATTACTGGTCATACATGTGACGGGTATACTTTTGCACTAAGGACCCTTAGTAAGATGTTGCAATCTCCTTTACCCTAAGTTTCTGACATATTGGCATTTGATGGTATCACTCCTTAATTAAATAGTCTTCTTCGTATTTCTTTTTACTTGTTTATGTCATTAACTCTATTTGGTTTGTTTTGGCCTAATTCATTTTTCTTCTTCTTTTTTCTTTCAGATTGAGAAACCTCTGCAGAGACATGGTGGCAGGCTTGAACAAAATGAGACATATTGTGGTTCGTGCTTTGGTGCAGAGCAGGTATGTGCTATATCTAGAAGTCCTTATCTCTTTCTCACTCTGTTATTGGAGCATGTTGAGTAACATCAATTAAATGGATGACTGGTAATTGGCTGGAAAACTTTCATGAGATATTCAAGAAACTATTTATTGCTCTAAAACCAGGATACTTGTTTTTTGTGATTGTTACATTAATTTGTAGTTTATTTCTCTAAATTTGTCTCTGCTATACATGTGAACCTCTTGTTATTGTATTAAAATTAAAGATCATGGAGAAACTACAACATTCTATGTGAAATACAAATCGACTCTAGAACAACCTAGTGTTTTCTTAAAAAGTTGGCGATACTAGAAACGATAATTAGGAAAAGTATACTTCATATATCAGCTTTTTTCACCCTTTGGGAGCTAAATTCCCCTTAAGTTAATCTTTGTGCAGTTTGTAAATCTTTACTTCTGGCTTATCCTTGAAGACACTACTGAAATTAGTATGATAAAATGATGTTAAGGTTGCTATACAAGCTTAACTGGAATGCTTATCCCATATGTAACATCCTTGCTAATTATTTTATTGTTTGCATACCACTTATGAAAGGTTTTCTCTTTTCCTTCACTATGGTGCAGTCAGATGATGACTGTTGTAACTCCTGCGAAGAGGTTCGTGACGCATATCGTCGAAAAGGGTGGGCAATGACTAATGCAGACTTGATTGACCAGGTTTCTTTGCAAGTTCTTTCCTTGAGTATTGTTTTGGTGCTGTTTGGTATTTATGTACTGCATGTGCTAAGAATTGATGGGATCTTATATTTTGGAAAATTTTCATCCTCTTGCTCCCTACAACAGGAAAACAAATTGAACTTTCTGTCTTGATATTTCTCGGTTTTTACTCTCTTTTGTTTTTTTTCTTTTCTGCTGTCCAGTGCAAAAGAGAAGGCTTTTTCGAAAGGATAAAAGAGCAGGAGGGTGAAGGATGCAATGTTCAAGGATCTCTTGAAGTTAATAGGGTTGCTGGAAATTTTCATTTTGCACCTGGCAAAACTTTTCATCAGTCGAACATTTTCTTTGATGACTTGATGTCTGTCCATAAGGACAGTTACAATGTGAGACTCATCTTTGTATTTGAGTTCCATTTTTTAATGGAACTGTTATGTGCTGATATATATATTTATATATATGCCTTACATTTGTTACAAATTTTGAATGGTACTGATACTTTATATTTGTGGTGTACAACATAGATAAGTCACAGAATCAATAGGTTAGCTTTTGGTGAATACTTCCCGGGTGTGGTAAATCCTCTTGATGGGTAATAGTTCTTTCTTTTTCTTCATGGCACTCTCACTCTTTAAAGACTTATTTATTCTTTCGGTATGTTCCTTTTCAATATGAAAGTGAAACCAAATGCAAGTACTAAAATTTTTTAATGGTTATTTCATATCACTATTTTAGGGGACATTGGACCCATGAAACCTCAAATGGGATGTACCAGTACTTCATCAAGGTTGGTATTTTGAAGTATCTATGAATGTTCCTTGTTTTTAAGCTCTTTTATTGGCAGATTAACATTATCCTGCGACTTCACTGTCATTTTCATGCCAATGGCAGTAGGTTGGGGGAATCAGTTTTGGAAAAGAATGAAAAAATTTTAGAGTATTGATATCTCTCACATACATGGAAAAGAATGAAAAAATTTTAGAGTATTGATATCTCTCACATACATGGAGCCAATGCACGGACTTGTCTCAACCAATATCTTGTTTAATATTGCAGGTTGTACCCACAATATATACTGACATTAGAGGCCGCACTGTTAACTCGAATCAGGTACTGCTTGAAAGTTGGCACATTGAGAATAAGAATCACATTTTTTTATCATATATATAGCATCATGTTCTGAGATTTGCTAGCATTCCTATTGCACAGTATTCCGTGACGGAGCATTTCAAGGATTTGGAGTACATTAGCCCTAATTCTCAACCTGGAGTTTTCTTCTACTATGACTTTTCTCCGATCAAGGTAGGTTCCTTTCATGTTCAACAAGGTATCTGTAGTGTAGTTTCATGACGATATAGGTAATTTCTGCTGTCAGTAGAATCTTTTTTTTATTCTCCATATTGTTTGTTTATGTTACTTTGACTTGGAGGTGTGGGTCGGGTATGGATATGTCTTACACAAGCATGTTCAATTTCTTTCAAGCTTTTCCATATTTTTGAGGGCCCTTGGAGGTATGATATCCTGATATTCATGTCCGGATTTTGTCAGACATGAGTACTTAAAGAAAAATGAGAAGTCGAGCCGCATAGTTGCTTTTCATTTTGTCGTCTTGTCTCGTGTTTGGTTTGTTTTAAGTTGTTTTCTTACTTTCTCTTCACTTGAACCCTAAAACCTTAGATAAACATGGTAGTCTGCGTATATTGGAAAGTCTCTTGTGCTTTGCCTGCTTAAAGCTTCATGGTAGTCCTTGTTGCAAGGTTTTTGGTTTCCCTCTGTTATTTTTATATACATCTTTCCTCACCGTTCACATGCATAGGACCCGATCAGAGTCCAGAAGCTGATACATTTGAATGGTGATTAAAGATATGCATCGAAAAGTAAGAGAGGGAAACATAATCTAATGTTGATTTGCTAAAGATATTAACTTAAAAACATCTAGAAAAACACGGTATAACATCACATTTCGTTTTTCCTTGTGCAGGTCACTTTTAAGGAGGAGCATAGTTCATTTTTGCACTTCATTACCAATATCTGTGCTGTAATCGGAGGTACTATCATTACTATTCACTATATTTTCCTACTTGAATGTCAGATATTTGTGGACGGTTGGTGATATTATCATACTATGTCCGAATATGTATCGTGTAAGAGTAGTTTAGAAAAAAAAACGAAGACTTGTAATATAATTATTCATGACTGAACCTAGTCCTAATGCGATTGTATTACTTCCCATTCAGGTATCTTCACAGTCGCAGGGATAATCGACACGTTCGTATACCATGGTCAAAGAAGGATGAAGAAAAAGATGGAAATTGGAAAATTCAGATAATTTTGTCTGCACGTTTATTCCCACACACGACCTTGGCTTTCGACACGATAGTTTTTCTTGGTTTTCAACACGATAGTTCTTTTTCTTTTCCGATGGTTCGGATGCTAAATTGTTGGTGCTTTCATAGGGATCCATCCATGCTGCTGTTTTATTCCGAAGAGTGTATGACATTGGTCCTTCAAATCATTGCTGAAATTGTCTGGTTTGCCCCATATATTAGAGTCTTAAAGAGAATATAATTTATCTATGCACTTGTAATTTGTAATTGATTTTTCTTGTTTTAATTCTTATTAACACCAAGCAGTTTCTAAAATTATTGCATATTTTGTCTGAAACTTTTCTCTACCAATACTATTTAATGGCAACACCAAAAAAACTTAATAATATATTAATATACCTATTCTTATTATTCACTTAATGATTTGTGCAAATTTAGTTTCTCTAATTTTTTGCTCAAAATTGGTTTTTCTGCTTTTCGATTTGCTGCTCAACTTATTAAAAGATTAGGTACAATTGCAAATTTAGCTCCTCAATTTTTATAGTTTTTGTCAATTTGATCCTTACTCTTTTTATTTTTGTTTTAATTATTAGAAAATGGAAAAAGAACGCTTAAGAATAAACTCATAATCAATTGAATAATGATTTCTTAAAAATAATTTAATTTCTGATTGAATAATAATTATGAGTTTATTCTTAAGTAATTGAAAATTTAATTTTCTTAAAAATAACTTTGAAGGATTCCCTCTCTTTCCACTCCTTGCTTTCTTTTTGAATATTCCCTGTACTTTCGTGACTTCTCTAGTAACCGAAATTATTTGACAAAACCTTCATCCTTTCTTCTTCTTTTTTAACTTGAAACCCCAAAAGGGAAAAAAATCATGTCCCTTTTCTTGTATGGCTTTTATCGATTTTCCAAATAGCTATAACCTCCTTGGTGTGAGGACCTTAACATCCGGTGCAATACCATTTTTATTAAAGGTTATTTTACGATCTAGATTCAATTATTTCGTTGTTATTATAAGTGACTTAAGTTATTAAAAATTAAAGTTAAATGATGTAATTTAATTAAATCAAAAGTTTGATTTATTTGAAAATTTAAAATTAAAATTAAAAATTTATAATGTAAATTATAGTTAATAGTAGGGTTTTTTTTGGCACGGGAATATTTTATCATTTTTAAATATATATTTTTAAAAAAATTAATAATTAAAGAAAATAAAAATAATAGAGATATTAGTGAACTTCTAGAGAGCAAAGCATTAGAACAAAAAATAAGGCAAGATATAGATGGTACATGGTTTATAATTAGGCAATAAAACCAAAAATACACACGGGTTGAATCACCAAATATGATTAGTTCTAGTTCAGATTTTAACAAAACCAAAGGAATATGCCACTCGCTCTTTATCTTTGCAACAATGGCAAGAATCAAATGGTACCTAATCTCTTTTTTTTCCCTCCAATCAAGTACTATTTGGTCTCTATAGGAACTTGAACTCCACTGAGGTTGATCGTAGCATGGGAAAGCTTCAACCTAATGGCCTCGAATTCATCATTCTGCTGTTCTTCGGCAGTCAACCACGATGCTAAACAACGATCAATCAAGTCCTTGCCACAACTCAAGGGAGTACTTCCCTTGAAACTGCCCATCCTTGTAAATCTGGCTATCTTGGCGAAGTTTGTATCAGAGGGTTCCTTTGCATAACCCTCTAGAATGTCCTTAATGGCACTGCACCAGATAGGTCGAGCTACCTTAAGAAAGTCGTGCAGAACCACCACTGGAAGGTTCACGCTTCCTAGTTCGGACTCACCATGGCCACCTCTCCCATGATAATCTGACCCTCCAAGCTTCAGAAGGTTGTACGTATCCGCTAAGTCATTGTATGCTGTAAAGTGTAAACCCAAAAGACGTAAAAAGCTTTTAACTAGCAGCAGTCTTGGATCATCTTTGCCTAAAGCAAATATGCAATTATGCAGGTGTAGAATCTAATTGTGCAACTGTATGAAAATAATGGAGCATTACCATGAGCATGATTCTAATTTTTTTTTGTCCAAGTTCGTAAATGAAAACATGCTGATGTTAAAGAAAGGATATTAAGACAGCAAATCTAATACCTGCCAGTCTTCCATCACTTCTATAAACCTCCATTCCGTGAAGGCCTGCATCTTTTAACCGTCTTATGATAGGAATCGGGTTTTTTAGTGCCCAAGGATGAGCGAGAACTGCTAAACCCCCGGTTTCACATATCAGCTGCACTGCTTCTTCTGCAAGAGGCTCGCTTCCTCTGTAACAAGGACCAAAACAAATTCTTCATAAATCATCACCAAACGTGAAGAAATATGCATTGAACATGTTAAGCAGGAAAAGATACAAAGAAAAGATTACGTGGAATAAGCAGGTCCTCCATCATATAAATATCTTGCAAAAGCTTGCTTTAGATTCTCCACATAACCTGCTTCAACCATAGCTCGAGCCACATGCAATCTCCCAGGAGCCACTCCCTTGCCTGCAATCTTTGTAACATGCTCCCACTTAAGAGGTAGCTTGAGTTTATTGAGTTTCAAAACCATGTCCTTAGCACGTACGTAACGTCCCTCCCTTATGTTAGCCAATAATTTATCCAGCTCCTCGTACCTCGTGGGCCCACAGCTGCTGTAATATGCAAGGATGTGCACTGGTTCCTCCATTTCAGGATTTCTGCTTTTGAATCAATAAATGAAACATAAGAGGTGTAGAAATACACAGAAAACAACCAAACAATATGCGAGCCACTTCTACGACTGATTCTACAAATAAAATATTTTTTTTTCATTTACGATGATAATTGTATTAATCAAACAAGAACCTTGGAGAGAATATGGTGCTGATCTCAACACCGGGGATTATCTTGATACCGAATCTGCGAGCAGCTTCTACAGCTTCGGTGATTCCAGACATTGTATCATGATCTGTCAGAGCAAGAACTTTCACCTGTTCTGAACACAATATGCTAATCATATTCCAATTACTTAAAAGGGATTAAAGAATCGATATGTAAAACTGCCAATTTATTCAAAGAAACAGTAGAAAGAAATAAATACGAAGATTACAAAGTTACAATATGTTAGAAATAGATAATTCCACGTAAAGGATCCGTGAATTCTTCCTAAAATACTAGAAATTGGTTTCGTAATTTGCCTTTTATTCTCAAAGTTCAGATATACTTGGGAATTCAAGCTTAATTCAGCCATTCCATAGTGTGTTTCTTCTGTAACAGCTTCCTAGATAAAAATGCCAAAGTTACCAAACCAAAGAAACATAAGTCTGAGTAGTCTATTTTATCAGGACAATAACCGGAAACTACAAACTCAAGCAAAAGGTATATGCACACATACCGAAAACAAACCACACTAGAGACACATACATACATGCATGCATGTGCAAAGGAATTGTTCAAATGCAAAGTCAAAGCAACATTAAACCAAAAAGAGAACAATGTCACAGTAAAAGGGTTGTTAAAACAAAACTGGCTTAAACCAAAAAAAAGAAGAAAATATTTCACTATTCAAAAAGAAGAAAATAAGGCAAATAACATCATTAAAAAACTACCAAAAACCTGTCCTTTTTTCAATTACAGAAACTTCTTTTCTGTTTCTTCAGTCATATGATTGTGTTTGTGTTTAAAAAGAATATGATTAACAGAAGAACCTTTACTGTTAAACATATTAATTTTTGTCACTTGTCATGAATCATTGCTAAGTAGTTTTGACCATTTATGTGCCTAACCTAGAATCTATTTACTTCATAGGTGGAGTAGACCAAGCTTCTACATCCATAACCCTTAACACCCTACTTTGAAATCCCAATCTCACTAACATTTGCAGCTTACTTCTTGCTGGAACTCACCATCAAAATCTATACATTTATAACCCATTTTTCACCATCAATAAACCTCATAAATTTCAGAACTGCAGGTACTAAATAGTATACATTAGCCTTTAAATATGAAAGCAAGAAAAAAAGACCAGCACTAGGAAAAATGAAATTACAAATTTGGAGCAAAAGTGACACATGAAAGTCAGTCTCACCATACTTTTTTTTATAGAAAATCTACAATACTTGGACGTAAGTGTTAGATAGTACAATTTTTTTACTCAAGACAAACAGGAGAATCTGTACTGTTAAACACTAATTTTTGTCACCTGTCATGGGTCATTGCTAAGCAGTTTTGACCTGGATTAGACCAAGCTCCTACATCCATGACCCTGACACCCTCCTTTGAAAATGCCAATCTAACAAATATTTATAGCCACTTCTTGCTACTCACCATCAAAATCTATACATTTATAGCCCATTTTCACCATCAATGAACCACTAACATACAAAGATATGGATCCTCAGAGATTTCATAACTAAAGCTACTAAATAGTATACAGTAGCCTTTAAATTTGTAAGCAACAAAAAAGACTAGCACTAGGAAAAATGAAATTACAAACTTGGAACACAAGTGACAGAAGAAGTCAGTCTACATTACTTTGACTCGGATGGTACAATCATGTCCCATACCTAAACGAATAAATATTTCAAGAAAAATGAGGAATGAGAGCCCTGTAAAAGTATAGGTTTTTAAATGTTAAACAGAAGGCATAGCCATAGTCATAGCCTTCAGTACAGTCACATAGCCTTATGAGTTCAAACCATATAAATCAATCTACAGTTGAATAAAAACAATGTACATCAAGAACAGAATTCCCAACAGATTCACACACAACAAAGTACTATCACTACTATTCTATTTCAGCAATTCAATCAAACACATCATGGGCGGCTATTCATTCATTCATTCAAAAAATCTAAAACCCATATCAGATGTAGATTTATGACAAACAAAAAAAAAAGTACCCAGGCTCTGTGACTCACCCCATTGCCATGAGCTCTCTCAACGAGCTTAGAAGGAGACAAGAACCCATCACTGTGTTTCGAATGGGAATGCAATTCAAACACCATTTTCTCCGTCCCTCTCCCCAAACTCTTTTGCACACCAAAATCATCCACCACCCACGACGATAAACCCGCCGTCGAAGAAGAATTGGGGTGGTGGTGCCGGTCTAAATAAACCCATTCGGTCACCGATTTGAAAGCCGAGGTTTGCTCAGCCGTCATCTTTCTCTTGCTTCCCCCACGCTTCTTCTTCTTGTTCTTCTTCTTGTCTTTTGCTTTGCTGCTGATGTTGTTTTGGCAACTGGGATTGTTGTTATCGCCAAGACCCACCATGGATGAAAGATTTTCTTTGCCTTATTTTCCCTTTTTTTTTGTTGTTTACTATGATCAAAGAGAAAAAGAAAGAGGGATTAGACAAATTGACGTAAAGCGGGACAAGAAAAAGATACAAAAACGGCCAAGACAGAGATGCAGAGAAAGGGGAAGGGGAAGGGTGGGGGACACAGCGTAATGTCCCTTGTATGTCACAGGTGTCCTCTCTTACCTTTGGTCCGACAGGTGTACTTTTGGTTTTTACCTTCTTTTTCAATTTTTATTGAATAATCCATTAATGGAGTTGAAACTTGAACCAGATAACCATGAAAAAAACGGATATAAGATAGAGCGGAAAAGTTAAAAGGTCTAACTGTAGTTGCAGTCCCTCTACGATACTGAAATTTTAGTTTTTAATCTCTCTAGTTTTTACGTCTAAAAATATAAATTTAATTATTAATACTGTTAAAATTATTTATTAAATTTAGATTCGTAACAATGTTTTCTGTTACACCACTAATCAAGTGATTTTTTTAATTTCAAAATGTCGCAACAATAATTTAAACAATGTTAATAATTGAACCTAATTTTTAAAATAAAAAAATATAAGCACTAAATTTTTGAATATAAAAATAAATGGACTAAATTCTAAATATATAAAAAGTACAATGACTTTGAAATATATTTTAACCAATTTGATCTATCTACTTTTTATAATGATATTATTAGTTGGTCTAATCATTTTATTAATTTTTGTACTTTGCCTAAGTTATGTGTCCAAACCAATTTTATTTTTGAAAAAAAATTAAAATTAGTTGTCAATGAAAATTTGGAGTCGCCACCAATCTTTTATTAAAGTGTAATTGGGTCACCTAAAAATAACTTTGGTCTACGAGTTTTAGAAAAACGAATTCGGGAGTCAGTTACGTATGAGGAAGGATTAGCACCCTCGTAACGCCCAAAAATTTATACCAAATTGATTAATTAATGTCTTAAAGTCGAGAGTTTAAAAAATATTATCCTTAGTTAAATTAAATTATTTATTAAGACTTTCTCTTTTTGAAAAGAAAAATATCACACCCAATGCATTAGGGCACAACATTTTATTTTCTTCAAGATGAGTTGGTCCAAAAAAAACTCGTATAAAATTTAAGAAAATATCTAATTGTTTAAAATTTATGAAGAAATCGCAACCCAATACGTTAGGGCACAATTTCCTAAAATCCCCAACATTCAATATTTCCTTTATTTTTTAAAAAAAAAATCTTTGTCTCGAGAAATCAACGTGTCACATCCAATACGTTAGGACACAACCTATTGAATTCCCGATGACAAGTTTTGTTTTGTTTGATTAAAAAGCAATCCTCGATTGTTAGATTTTACGAAGAAAATCGGAACCCAATACGTTAGGGCTCAATTTTCTTGAAAATCTTAAATACGAGTATTATCTCTATTTTAAAAAGTTCTATTTCTAAATTTGAGTGAAAAGATAACGTAATGTTAAATTATATGTACAAATGCTATAATAATAAATACAACAATAATAAATACATCAATGGCATAAAAATAATATAAACAAATAAATAAACGAAATGAAAAGACAATAATCCATGACATGCAAAATATTAAATGTAAACACAATTATATAACGAATGAGGAAAGCAAACAAAATAAATGAAGAAAAGAATATATATAATATGAACATAGAAATTATGAAGATTAAAATATATATATGATTTACAAATAAATTTTGGGTTATGGAACTTATATATATATGCAATACATAATATTTATGAATATAAAGAAAAATAGATAAACATATATAGATTATAAAATAGGTGTTTAAAAATATATATATTTGAGTTTTTTTTAAAAAGAATAAATATCCATATGGATATAAATAAAACATTTGTTAAAAATATATATACATATGTACATATAAATAATAATAATAATAATTACATTATAGAAAATATACATATATATAGGAAAATAAATGGATACATAAAAAGTATATATATTAAATAATAATAATTACAATATTAAAAATAAATATACGTACATATAAAAATATTAGTTTTAAAAAATATAAATAAATAAATAAAAACAACAAATATATATAAATAAAAACTAATTACAAAAAAATAAAAGAAATAATTACATTATGGAAGTTAATTAATTTAAAAAAATAAAAAAAAACTAAATTGAACTGAATATGAAAAATTTGGGGGCAAATCTGTAAATAAATAAAACCCAAAGGATTAAATTGAACACACGAATTACATAGAGGGACTGGAAGGGAAATTTTCCCTTCTCCTCTAAAACGGCGTCGTTCAGGTAGGGTTAAATTGAAATTGAAAATAAATAAAAGGGCGAATTTAAAAATATAAAAACTTAATTATAAAAATACCAAAAGGCGGAAGGGCTAAAAGTGCAATTTGCCCCTCCGCATAAAAACACGCGGATCCTAGGACGGGTCGGGTCGGATTCGGGTCGGCCTCCTTAAAACGACGCCATTTTAGCACCTGGGGAGGCCTAATGAAACGACGCTGTTTCAATAGGCTATTTAAGCCAAAATAATTCCAAAAAAATTCATTCTTCCGTGTCCCTTAAAAAAACAGAAAAAAACCCTTCAAAAGCTCTTCCTCCTCCTGTTCTCCAGCCAGGGCTCGGTCATCAACCGGTCATCGGCCACCGCGCCGGCCGCCGATCTCTGGCGCCGGCACTGCCGTTTACGGTGGCCAGAAAGAGAGAAAATGACCCTTTTGGCCCTCTCGACCCTTCCAAGCCCAGATTTGAGTTCAAATCTTCCAAAAAATCTACAAAAAGCCTCAAAAATGTCAAGAAACCTTTCGGTTTTCGGCCACCGATCCTCGGGGGTGGCTCCATCGACCGTTTCAGAAGCAAACAGGTTGTTTCTTCCCTTTATTATTTATTTTATTTATTTTACGAATGAAGAAAGAAAAAAAAGATTAAAATAAAACAAATAAAAAAAGCTGTAAAAATAAACCTTTGGACTGATCTTTGCTTTGTATTGAGTTCTCTGTTTTTGATTGAAAGTAGTTATTTCTTTATTGATTTCGAATTCGGATCCCTATTACAGTATGTTCATGGCTTTTTTATAGCCAAATGAAAAATAAAAGAAAGAAACAAATCTTGTTTGATTCGATTTACGAATCTTTGATTTTTTTCTATCTTTGTTGTTTATTTCTTTCCTTGTTGTGTAGGTGAAGATCACATGGAGATTCGGCTCTTGACTGTGGCGCGGACGGGCTACGGCGCTGATGCATTCCGTAGAAACCTTAGGGTTTCTTTATTCGTTTTGGGCCATGGCATTTGAGCCTCTATTCATTTCAGATTTTGGGCCACCTAAGCCCATTTGTAATTTGGGTCATTTAGACCCGGGCCAAAATAGGGTGTTACAACTACCCCTCTTTGCTCGTTATCGTGTAACAGGAACGGAGCAAAGACTTTAAAACGCCCAATTTTGCCCGGTCGTACTGGACTTTGGTACTCTTCTTCTTCAAGTAGCCTCGTTCCCTTCCACTGCATCTTCAGAGGTATAAGCTTGGATGCTTCAATCCACTCCACTGTAACTTCAGGGAGATAAGACTTTTTGCTTCAACTTGATGTGCCGCAACTTAAAGACGAATTTGATACAATCTGCTCTATTTCTAGGGTCTACTCCACTGCAACTTCAGGGAGATAAGACTAGATGCGATCTGCTCTCTGCAACTTCAGAGAGATAAGATCCAAGGTTTTAATCTGCTCCACTGCAACTTCAGAGAAATATGATTATCGGCTTTAATCTGCTCCACTGCAACTTCAGGGAGATGAGATTAGATGCGATCTGCTCTCTGCAACTTTAGAGAAATAAGATCTGTGATTTTAATCCGCTCCACTGCAACTTCAGGGAGATAGGATTATCGACTTTAATCTGTTCCACTGCAACTTCAGGGAGATAAGATTTGCCATCTTCAATCTGCCTCACTGCAACTTCAGGAGGATAAGACTTGCTTACTTAGTCTGCTCCACTGCAACTTTAGGGAGATAAGACTAGATGCAATCTGCTCTCTGCAACTTCAGAGAGATAAGATCTGATTTTAGTCCACTCCACTGCAACTTCAGGGAGATAAGATTATCGGCTTTAATCTGTTCCACTGCAACTTCAGGGAGATAAGATTAGATGCGATCTGCTCTCTGCAACTTCAGAGAGATAAGATCTGTGTTTTTAATCCGCTCCACTGCAACTTCAGGGAGATAGGATTATCGGCTTTAATCTGCTCCACTGTAACTTTAGGGAGATAAGATTTGCCATCTTCAGTCTGCCTCACTGCAACTTCATGAGGATAAAACTTGCTTACTTAGTCTGCTCCACTGCAACTTCAGGGAGATAAGACTAGATGCGATCTTCAATCTGCTTCGCTGTCAATGCAGGAAAGCAAGATCTGCTATCTTTATTGATCTATCCTCTGGGGAACCTGACCTGTATAATGAGCCTAATTATGCCTAGTGATTAGGACGCTATGATCAAAATGAATCAAATGCTCCTAACTAGACATGTATGAATGACATTTGAATGAATGCATAATGTCATTTTTCGAGAATGATCCCTCATTATCACTCAAGTTATCATTACTCTAAAGTTTATTAAGGCTTTATCGCTGACGTGCTACAACGCCTTTTGCTCAACTGGCATCAAATTGCCCCCACTGTGAATCTCAAAGCTCAATCTACTGGGACGCAAAATTTGGTTTTTCCTTAATCCTCCCTCGAGGATGCAGATCATGAAACACCTTGGTTCTTTACACCATTCCCCAAGTACCATACTAATTTCTTATGTGCAAATGAAGAGTTTTTTTTCTAAAGGAAACTTCTTCCTACTTCTTGAAACGTTGTCACCAATCAAGATTTCTTGTCGTCTCGTTCAATCAACATTTGGACAGCAAAATCTGAAAGAACAGTCTTGATTTAGACTTTCCTTTTTTGACATTTCAACTTTTAAAATTGGTACGTTCTAAACAAAGTCCTGTTTCAGGTTACTAAACTATTTAGAAATTCCAATAGTAATATGCAAAACTCCTTTTGTGAAAGTTTTTTAGTCCATTAATCATTATTCTAATGTAACATGCTTGCTCAAAGATCAAGATACTGACTAATAAATGAATTAATTCAAGAGATAACTCGAATAATAAAAAAGGAATTTATTGATAGCGAGTGTCTTGAAAAGAAAAATTATTCAAGAACATCGAAGAATGAGGTATTTACAAGAAAAACAAACTCGGTACAAGTTATATGAAGACTAGGTGCCTTGGATATTGCCGCTTGAACTTCTCCGTGCAAACCAAGAACCATTCTGAATTTAACATGTGTTTAGGGGATTTACAGCACTTTGTCGATGCCCCCAAGACGTCGTATATCATTTCCTTGTTGACTTAAGTGTAGTAGGATCACCATATGCCCCAATCTGATAGTGTTTGAACTGCCCTTTTAGGGTTTTCAACTCAAACCCCCTTTGGTCTCAAGGCGCCCTTTTCGGGTTTTCGCCTGTGCCTCTCCATTATTATTATTATTTTTATTTTTATGGATCAAAGTGCCATTTGCGGGTTTTCACTTTGATTCCTCTTTTGCCCTCAAGTAAAATATTTCTTGACTGAATCAGAATTTACAGGATTCGGTAAGTTTTTACCATCCATTTTATTCAAAATCAAAGCACCTCCAGAAAAAGCCTTTTTTACAACATAAGGTCCTTCCCAATTTGGCATCCATTTCCCTCTGACATCCTTTTGTAAAGGAGGATCTTTTTCAAAACCAAATCCCCCTCATGAAATTCTCTAGGACGAACCTTCTTATTATAAGCTCGCATCATTCACTTCTGATACATTTGACCATGACGAATAGCTTTTAGTCTTTTCTCTTCAATCAAGTTCAACTGATCATACCGAGATTGGATCCATTCGACCTCATCCAACTTTAGCTCAGCCAATACCCGGAGAGAAAGAATTTCAACCTCAATAGGTAAAACTACCTCTATTCCATAAACCAAAGAAAAAGGTGTTGCCCCAGTAGAAGTCCTGACAGATGTTCGGTAAGCCAGAAGAGCGAACGGTAACTTCTCATACCAATCCTTGTAAGTTTCAGCCATTTTTGCCACAATCTTCTTAATATCTTTGTTGGCTGCCTCTACTGCACCATTCATTTTTAGATGATACGATGACGAATTATGGTGTCTGATATTGAACTGTTCACAGACTTCTGCTATTGTGCTGTTGTTCAAATTTAGCGCATTGTCAGATATGATCATTTCAGGCATTCCATATCGACATATGATCTCTTTCTTCAAAAACTTACTGACTGCTGACTTCGTGACATTAGCATATGAGGCTGCTTCTACCCACTTAGTGAAGTAGTCAATAACCACAAAAATGAAATGATATCCATTAGAAGCCTTCGGCGATATTGGCCCAATGACATCCATCCCTCATATGGAGAAAGGCCATGGGAAAGTCATAACATGAAGAGGTGAGGGAGGCGCATGCATTATATCCCCATAAATTTGGCATTTATGGCATTTCTTGGCATAATTAATGCAATCTCCTTCCATGGTGGACCAGTAATATCCGAACCTCATGATCTGTCTAGCCATGGTGAATCCATTGGCGTGTGTTCTACAAATACCCTCATGGACTTCTTCTAAAATTTCCTTAGCCTCCACAGCATTCACACATCTCAACAGTACTTGATCCTTTCCCTTTTTGTATAGAATCTCTCCATCTAGGACATAGTCAATAGCTAATCTCCTCAATGTCCTCTTATCATTCTCCGTTGCCTGATCAGGATATTCACGATTCTTCATATATGTAATATATCTTGGTACCAGGGACGATCATTACTCTCCACTTCTTCAATACTGTAGCAGTGGGCCGGGATTTCATAAATACTAATTTGAATGGGCTTCATGTCCTCCAACTGATTCACTTTAATCATGGAAGCTAAAGTAGCAAGAGCGTCAGCCATCTGATTTTCTTCCCGTGGGAGATAACAGAAGGTAATGTTGTCAAACCATTCGATCAATTCCAGAACCAATCTCCGATAACGGATCAACTTAGGGTCTCTTGTCTCCCATTCCCCTCTTAGTTGGTATATTACCAATGCTGAGTCTCCGTACACTTCTAATGTCTTGATTTTCCGCTCTATGGCTGCCCGTATACCCATGATGCAAGCTTCATACTCAGCCATGTTATTAGTGCAATCAAAGTCCAATTTACTGGTGAAAGGATGATAATCTCCATTCGGAGACACCAGGACTGCCCCAATCCCATTACCTAACGCATTCGATGCTCCGTCAAAGTTTAATCTCCAAGAATAATTTTCTTTGGGATCCTCTTCAGCATTTGCCACACACATCAAATCTTCATTTGGGAAATCGAAGTCTAGAGGCTCATAATCTTCTAAAGCTCTGCTAGCCAAGAAATCTGCTATCGCACTCCCCTTGATGGCCTTCTGACTTACGTATACGATATCAAACTCAAAGAGCAAGATTTGTCATCTAGTCATTCTTCTATTCAATACCGTTGATTCTATCATATACTTTAAAGGGTCTAATTTTGAAATTAGCCAAGTCGTGTGATAGAGTAAGTATTGCCTCAACCTCTTGGTTGTCCAAATCAAGGCGCAACATAGTTTTTCGATAGGCGAATATCTCATTTCACAATCAGTGAATTTCTTACTGAGATAGTTTATCACCTTTCCTTCTTTCCAGTCGCGTCATGCTGACCCAGCACGCTTCCCATAGAGTTATCGAACACCGTCAAATATAAAATCAAGGGTTTATCTGAGCTAGGTGGTGACAACACTGGAGTATTAGATAAGTATTGCTTTATCTTTTCAAAGGCTTTCTGGCATTCTTCATTCCAGACATCAGGATTATATTTCTTCAAAAGGCGAAATATGGGATCACATTTCTCGGTCAACTGTGAAATGAACCGAGCAATGTAATTCAGTCTTCCTAAGAAACCTCAAACTTCTTTCTGAGTACGTGGTGGTGGTAAATCTCGTATTGCCTTGACTTTGTCTGGGTCAATTTGATTCCTCTTTCACTGACTACGAAGCCCAATAACTTTCCTGACCTGGTTCCAAAAGTGCATTTTGTCGGATTGAGCTTGAGCTGAAATTTCCTTAGTCTTAAGAACAATTTTCTTAGGACCTGTACATGCTTTTCCTCTGTTCTGGATTTAGCGATCATATCATCAACATATATCTCAATTTCTTTGTGCATCATGTCATGAAACAAGGCTACCATGGCTCTCTGATATTTTGCTCATGCATTCTTTAATCCGAATGGCATTACTTTATAGCAAAATGTTCCCCACAAAGTAATGAATGTAGTTTTTCCCATATCCTTCGGATGCATCTTTATCTGATTATATTCTGAGAGCCTATCCATGAAGGAAAACAGTGAATATCCCGTCATATTATCGACTAGAGTATCAATATGTGGCAATGAGAAATTGTCCTTTGGGCTTGCTTTGTTCAAATCTCTGTAATCCACGCACATTCGTACTTTTTCATCTTTTTTGGGAATTGGAAGGATGTTGGCTACCCATTCAGAATATTTGACCTCCTGTAAAAATCCAGTATCAAACTGCTTCTTGACCTCCTCTTTTATTTTAAGCACAATATCAGGCCTCATTCTTCTGAGCTTCTGTTGAACTGGCCTGCAATCCTCCCTTATAGGTAAGCGATGCACTACAATGTCAGTACTCAATCCAGGCATATCCTGGTATGACCACGCGAAGACATCTTTGAATTCTTGGAGTAATTTAAAGAGGTCTCGTCTTGTTTTTGCGAAAATCTCAGTTCCAATTTTCACCTCTTTTCCTTCTTCCAAGCTCACAATTTCTACTGATTCTTTGTGAGGTAGGAATTGTTTTTCTTCTTGTTCTACCATCCTCAACAAGTCCAGAGATAAACCACAATCTTCATCACCTTCAAAGTCGTGTGATCCCTCTAAACACATGTTTCATTCAAAAGGACACTCTGAGTTTGTAGCGGCGTCATTCACGTCGTTGATATACAGGGACCTAATATGGTTACAAAAGAATGTAAAAATTTATGTACAATTACTTGTGCAATGATTATAAATGAAAAAATATATTTACTTGTATGGAAAGAATGAAAAAATATTTGCTCGAAACAATTGTAAAGATGTTTTATTAAAATAATGATATTCAAACATAGGCCTATTTCACAAAAGAGTTCTTATTATTTCTAGGCTAAAACAACAAGTTTGTTTTGAATATTACTCTGAGACAGTTCTAAAGACTTTAGGTATTTCTTCTGCAGTCCAATTGGCTAGAACACTTCCAGGCTCATAAGAACAAATATCTAACCAGCTCCTCTCTTTATTCCCATGCTCATGAATGGCATTGATGTGTATATTTCCCAACATCTCTTCAATGCTTTCCTCAACCGGTATCTTTCTCTCAGCATGAATAACTCCTCTAGATACAAAGGTTTTGGATACGTGTGGAATTATCATTGGCTCCCATTTGGTTTCCCCCTACTTAGACGCGAATTTCTTCTTTCTTGTCTTTTTTCTAGCTCCTTCTTTCTCTGTCCTCTGTCTGGCTTGTATCCTAAGCCAAAGTGATCTTGCTTTCCTTTCAGTACTGGCACCTCAATCCTCCCTTGAAGATATCTCCCCAGCCCTTTTCCAGGTAAAGCTCCTTTTCCTACCAACAACTGCAAACCCATCTCTGTAGTTTTGGATAATTTAGGCACCAAAATTTTACTTCCTTCAGGAACAAATACCGCGTTTACAAACTCCAAAGATCGAAATGAGCATTCTACTGACTCATCATTAGTCTTCACATACGGCATCTCACTGGATACAGCTGCTATTATATCCTCTTCGGCGTTTATTGTCACTAGCCGACCTTTTGACACTAACTTCAGCTTCTGATGTAATGATGACGGTACTGCCCCCGCCGAATGTCTCCATGGTCTTCCTAATAAACAATTGTAGGAAGGTTTGATATCCATCACAATAAAATCTACCTCGTAAACTGTTGGGCCAATCAGTAAGGGTATCTCAATTCTTCCCATGACCTTTCTTTCTGTACCGTCAAACGCCCTTACCATATTTTGGCATGTTTTCATGTGCGAACTGTCTATGGGAAGCCTGTTGAGTGTGAATAATGGCAACACGTTCAAAGCTGATCCATTGTCAATCAATACTCCTGGCAAAAAATGCCCCTTGCATCGTGCAGTGATATGCAAAACTTTAGTAGATCCCACGCCCCAGGAGGTATTTCATCATCATTGAAGAATATGAAATTATCGGTACTGATATTATTGACCAACTGATCTAACTTGCCGACAGAAATATCATTGGACACATATGTCTCATTTAGCATCCTCATCAATGCACTTCGGTGTACTTATGAATTCAAGAGCAATGTTAGTACGGATATGCGAGCCGGTTGTTTATGCAACTGTTCGACAACATTATACTCGCTGTGCTTCAAGAATTTAAGGAATTCCACGGCTTCTTCCTCCTTTACTGGCTCGTTGACAGGCTTAGCTATTTTCCCCTCTTGTTCTACTATTATGACCCTTCCTTTCACATGTTCTGGATCGGTACTCACATCTTGGTCTTTTGTAGTCTCCATTCCAGGGACAATTGTATTACACTCATAGTTCCACGGAACCTTCCTACTATCTTGGTAAGAAAAGGTTGCAGGTTTCTTTATTATGATCCTTGGCATTATTGGCGCTCTCACTTTATCATTCTTTGGTCGCGAGATGATGACCACAAGCTGAGTTACTCTTGGAACCTTTGTGGATTCGGATGTGCAAATACTCCCCTCCTCCTTAGCTTCTTCATAAAACTCCATTTCCTTGTTATCCATCAGGCCTTGAATCAAGGCTTTGAATTTTGTGCATTCTTGAATTTCATGTCCTTCCTCATGATGGAACTCACAGTAATTTTCCATCCTTTCCAAGCTTCTCTCTGAATCCAAAACAAATAACCCTCTTTCTACCATTTTCTTCCAGATCCATCTCAAAGGAATCTTTACTTCTGCGATATCTTCTTTGATTTTCCTACCCATGTTACCTCCTATCATGTTCACTCTGTTTTCATTATAATTAGGTAATGGATTCTCTGTACTGGGTGAATCATCCACTTTAACAACACCCATACTTATGAGTCTTTCTACCAGCTTCTTGAACACCGTACAATGTTCTATAGAATTCTCCACGATTCTTGCGTGATAATCGCATTGTACGTTTGCATCATACCATTTGGGGTACGGAGGTTGCAGAGGTTTTAAATGGTAAGGGGAAACCATGTATGCATTGAATAGATTCTGATATAGTTCCTTATACGACATCGAGATCAGCGTAAATTGAAGCTTCTTTGTATTTTGCCTAATGTCGGATCCTCGTTTTGATGATCCTTGTTGGTTAACAGCCACTTTTCCCGGTTGATTCACCGTAATCGTCTTTGAATATGAACTTGTGTTGTTTACCTCATTTTCTTCTTCTTCGAGGCCGACCTTCTGCTACTTTCTCCAGCATCTATCTTCCCGCTTCTGATAGCATTTTCTATCATTTCGCCATTCATAACTATGTCAGAAAAGCTTTTAGTAGCACTTCCTAACATATGTGTAATAAATGGGGCCTTCAATGTGTTTACGAAAAGCATCGTCATCTCTCTTTCTAGAAGAGATGGCTAAACCTGGACAACAACCTCCCTCCATCTCTGTGTGTATTGCCTAAAAATCTCACCGAGTTT
This sequence comes from Gossypium hirsutum, assembly GCF_007990345.1. Taxonomy (NCBI): domain Eukaryota; kingdom Viridiplantae; phylum Streptophyta; class Magnoliopsida; order Malvales; family Malvaceae; genus Gossypium; species Gossypium hirsutum. The sequence continues at coordinate 7,588,998 of NC_053449.1, forward strand.
CTTTTCCATGTTCTGCAAAGTGATCCTATCAGGTACCATGTCAGTTACATGGCTGTACTGCTTTATGAACGCCTCTGCTAGATCTCTCCATGAATTAATCTAGGTACGGTTCAATCGATTGTACCACTTGGATGCTGCCCCTTTGAGGCTATCCTGGAAGCAATGTATCAGAAGTTGGTCATTATTGACATAACCAGTCATTCTTCTGCAAAACATGGTAATATGAGCTTCGGGGCTACTAGTTCCGTTGTACTTCTCAAACTCTGGCATTTTGAATTTGTAAGGGAGTACTAAATCTGGAACCAGGCTCAATTCTTTAGCATCCATCCCATAGTAGCCTTCCGCACATTCCATCGCTCTAAATTTCTCTTCCAGCCATTTGTACTTTTCCTCTAGCTATTTTGGCAATTCATCATTCATTTTCTCCTTCCCAGCTGTTTCATCGAAGTTAGGGATAGCAGGATTAACAAGGTTGACTCCGGGGTTAGAACCTGATCCTGCCTGAAGATTCATTAGTGTTGCAGCGTCGTCCTGAAATTGCTGAAGCCTAATGGTAACAGAGGACTTACGCGGGTATATCTCAACTTGCTGGGGGGTAAAGTCTAGAGGATAAACAGGTTCCTCATTGTCTCCTTCTTCAACATTGAGCACAGAGCCCTTTCCTCTATCAGTTCCCTTGTTGAACCATTGAGTTAATTGAGACATCATACTCCCTTGAGATTCCATCATTTTGTCTATCATTTTTTGCTGCTCATTCATTTACTTTTGAAGTTGCTCCTACATTTCCTTTTGGGACTGTTCTAGCCTTTCCATCCTTTGATCCATGTCCTTAGTTTTTGATCGATTACCGTAGCAGTGTTTAGTAGGCTGGTTGGTTTCCAGATTAATTGGGGAGTGATTTAAATTAATTAGAATCTTTTAATATTTTTAAATGCATATGAAGTAATGCAATGCATGAATGCAAAAAAGGCGTCAATTTTAATTCAATTCTATTTAAGAAAACTTTACTAGAAAGCAAATTTCTTTACATAAAGTGAATTACAAATAAAGCTTTGTCCTATTGCTCATTATTCTAATCTTCCTAAGTAACACAGCTAACTCCTGCCCCCGATCTGATTCTAATTCATACTTCACACTCAGCATGTCTGCTTGTACTGCCAAAGCTTGTACGTGATCCGCTACTTCTCAGATCTAGACCACAGCTTCCTCCATAATATGATCTCTACTCCTAACTTGGTTCTGAAATTAGTGTAGTTGTTCCTTATTACGATTTTCATTTGTTTCCAAGTGTTTGATACGGTTTTCACAATTTTGCAACACCATTTCTAGCCCTTCGATTCTTTGCTTCATTTCCTCAATCTTGCTCAAGCTAGCTTTCAACTCTATTGCGAAATTTTGATTTCAATGCTGACGAAGAGATCCTTCCAACATGATCACCCTATCCTTTAACTCACCCTTTTTCTTTTGGCTTTCTGACAAACTCTTTTCTAAAGCCTCGTTTCGCATCTGCATTTCTTGGAATTTCTATTCCCATCTATCGGCTTTGTCATTTTCTTCTCAAATTTCTGCTCGCCACTGTTTTGACATTTTTCCCAGCCCGGTAGTTCTTATTGACAGATGCAACTTTTTATAATCCGTCTTCAGACTACCTAGCTCCTCCTCAGCCTTATTTTTCTCTTTCCTTAATTTATCAGTTTCAAGCTTCTGAACATCTATGTCCAATCTCAAGTTCATTTTTCCTCCTCCATTTGCTATATCTTCTTTTCTAAATCTGCATTTCTTCTCTCAAAATCTTGTCTTATGATTTCCAACTCAGAAGGGATAACTCGCAAATGTTCCTCTATTCGCTGGCGACCTTCCCGACTTACCTTGGGTATATTGTCGTTGATTCTCTTACCACACCATTCATTATACTCAGGAGTTGTTATCGGACCCACAGCTAACCCTTTCATTCTACGAATCTGTTTCCACGCGCTAGACATCTCTTGAATATTCTTTCTATAACCATCATCTTTGTACAAAAATTCACAATCAGCTATCCCTTGGGTCGCAGGTATAAATTGTCTTGACCTATACTGTCTCAGCACCAATAATGAGGCATATCCAATAGCTCCCCAAATCCCAAGTAGTAGAACCCAATCGAAATTACCACACCTATACAGGATCTCGTCTGGAAGCAACCAAGGAGCTCTCCACTCAACGTCTTCCTCTTGAAGATTTTAAAGAATTGCCATCCACTTCTCCTCCGAAATGTCATCTCTCCTCGGCGTAGCTACTATCTCCTTTAGTGGTGAATAATTTTTAGAGAAAACCCGATACGAAACCTTATCCACCTTCCAAAAGTGACTGTGAAACCATACAAGTAGAAGCTGTTCACATCCAATAAATCTGCCCTCACCTGTTTTTCGACATGCACTCAATGATCTGAAGGTTTCTGCCAAAATTGTCGGAATCGGTGTAATCTTCTTATCAAGCCGGTCAAATAAATCGGTGACTGCTTCATCCACATGCCTCAAGGCCTTAAAGAAGACAACCAAGCCATATATAGTTAAAGTAAAGACATCTAACCTCTTTCTCATGTCTGGGTGCGTTAGAATTGAATCTTTCAAACTTCTCCAAGGAACGCATTTACTATCCCCCTTTTGCTTAATCCGTGCAGCAACCCACTGCTCATTCATCCCTGTTATACCCATCAGCTTTTTTGAAAAGGTTGGCACATTTACCGCTCTCGAGTAAAACCTGTCCACTTGAAACTTTGAACATCGGAGTAAAGCCACATGTTCTTCTATCGTAGGCACCAAATCGACCTTCCCAAACGTGAAGCAGTTGTAAGCAGGATTCCAAAACTGGGCGAGGGCTCGAAACAAATGCTTGTTTACCTTCACATCAAGCAAATAAGGCAAATCCCCATAATTGTCATAAAATAATTGTCTAACCTCATTATCCCACTAATCACAGATTTCCTTCAACTCCTGCAAATTGTTTTGAGTTATACTAATGCGAGTAAAATCCCATAATTCTGATACATACCCATCGGCCAAGCTATCGCCCATTTCTTGCTACGTTGTTTCAGACCAAGTTCGGACAGCCGCATTGTCCTCCACTTTATCAAGAAACCCTTTTTCCATGACAAGCTTTCTATCTAGCAACTGAATCTGAACTGATGCCTTTTATGATGAAATGAAATACCATGTCATACAAACAAAATAAAACACAAAAGTCAGTATCAAATATAAGCATATAATCAAGGAAGAGTAAAACGTCTATTAGGACATCTACTAGGGTTTAGTGTGGTTCTACCTAAGGCAAGCTCCTAAGGCTCATTATATGCGGTTTGACTCTAAAGTAAAGGTACCCGAACCAGCAGATTCCTCGATCTTCACCCATTATAGGCTTATATAGATCAAGTTCAGTTCAGGGGGACACATTTTCCCTATGACTATACGGAGATGAAAACCTCACGAAGGCATAAGTACCGATGTATCCCGAAAGCGATCTACTATCCTATACGAAGGTGAAAACCTCTCGAAGGAATAGTTTCTCACTCCCACTTACAGGGTAAAATTATCCAGTACATATAATGTACAATGCAAAATAATTTAAAGTACTTAAATCAATTAAGCATGAATGCAAGAGGATTTTAAAATGAATTTCATTTTTTCGACCATAAGACAAAAATTAATCAACTTTGTGGCTCGACTCTCTTATTTTCATTAAAAAAAATTTCCCCAGTGGAGTCGCCAAGCTATCGAAACCATTTTTATTTTTGAAAAAAAAAATTAGTTGTCGATGAAAATTTGGAGTCGCCACCAATATTTTATTAAGGTGTGATTGGGTCACCTAAAAACGACTTTGGTCTACGAGTTTTAGAAAAACGGATTCGGGAGTCAGTTACGTATGAGGAAGGATTAGCTCCCTCGTAACGCCCAAAAATTTGTACCAAATTGATTAATTAATGTCTTAAAGTCGAGAGTTTAAAAAATACTATCCTTAGTTAAATTAAATTATTTATTAAGACTTTCTCTTTTTGAAAAGAAAAATATCACACCCAATGCGTTAGGGCACAACATTTTATTCTCTTCAAGATGAGTTGGTCCAAAAAAACTCGTATAAAATTTAAGAAAATATCTAATTGTTTAAAATTTATGAAGAAATCGCAACCCAATACGTTAAGGCACAATTTCCTAAAATCCCAAACATTCAATATTTCCTTTATTTTTTTTAAAAAAAATCTTTGTCTCGAGAAATCAACGTGTCACATCCAATACGTTAGGACACAACCTATTGAATTCCCAATGGCAAGTTTTGTTTTGTTTTATTTGATTAAAGAGCAATCCTCGATTGTTAAATTTTACGAAAAAAATAGGAACCCAATACGTTAGGGCTCAATTTTCTTGAAAATCTTAAATACGAGTATTATCTCTATTTTAAAAAGTTCTATTTCTAAATTTGAGTGAAAAGATAGCGTAATGTTAAATTATATGTACAAATGCTATAATAATAAATACAACAATAATAAATACATCAATGGCATAAAAATAATATAAACAAATAAATAAACGAAATGAAAAGACAATAATCCATGACATGCAAAATATTAAATGTAAATACAATTATATAACGAATGAGGAAAGCAAATAAAATAAATGAAGAAAATAATATATATAATATGAACATAGAAATTATGAAGATTAAAATATACATATGATTTACAAATAAATTTTTGGGTTATGGAACTTATATATATATGCAATACATAATATTTATGAATATAAAGAAAAAATAGATAAACATATATAGATTATAAAATAGGTGTTTAAAAATATATATTTTTGAGCTTTTTTTTAAAGAATAAATATCCATATGGATATAAATAAAATATTTGTTAAAAATATATATACATATGTACATATAAATAATAATAATAATTCCATTATAGAAAATATACATATATATAGGAAAATAAATGGATACATAAAAAGTATATATATATTAAATAATAATAATTACAATATTAAAAATAAATATACGTACATATAAAAATATTAGTTTTAAAAAATATAAATAAATAAATAAAAACAACAAATATATATAAATAAAAACTAATTACAAAAAAAATAAAAGAAATGATTACATTATGGAAGTTAATTAATTTAAAAAAACAAAAAAAAACTAAATTGAACTGAATATGAAAAATTTGGGGGCAAATCTACAAATAAATAAAACCCAAAGGATTAAATTGAACACACGAATTACATAGAGGGGATGGAAGAGAAATTTTCCCTTCTCCTCTAAAACGGCGTCGTTCAGGTAGGGTTAAATTGAAATTGAAAATAAATAAAAGGGCGAATTTAAAAATATAAAAACTTAATTATAAAAATACTAAAAGGCGGAGGGGCTAAAAGTGCAATTTGCCCCTCCGCATAAAAACACGCGGATCCTAGGACGGGTCGGGTCAGATTCGGGTCGGCCTCCTCAAAACGACGCCGTTTTAGCACCTAGGGAGGCCTAATGAAACGACGCTATTTCAATAGGCTATTTAAGCCAAAATAATTCCAAAAAAATTCATTCTTCCGTGTCGCTTAAAAAAACAGAAAAAAAACCCTTCAAAAGCTCTCCCTCCTCCTGTTCTCCAGCCAGGGCCCGGTCATTGACCGGTCATCGGCTACCGCGCCCGCCGCAGATCTCCGGCGCCGGCACCGCCGTCTGCGGTGGCCAGAAAGAGAGAAAATGATCCTTTTGGCCCACTCGACCCTTCCAAGCCCATATTTGAGTTCAAATCTTCCAAAAGTCCACAAAAAGCCTCAAAAATGTCAAGAAACCTTACGGTTTTCAGCCACCCATCCTCGGGGGTGGCTCCCTCGACCGTTTCAGAAGCAAACAGGTTGTTTCTTCCCTTTATTATTTATTTTATTTATTTTACGAATGAAGAAAGAAAAAAAAGATTAAAATAAAACAAATAAAAAAAGCTGTAAAAATAAACCTTTGGACTGATCTTTGCTTTGTATTGAGTTCTCTGTTTTTGATTGAAAGTAGTTATTTCTTTATTGATTTCGAATTCGGATCCCTATTACAGTATGTTCATGGCTTTTTTATAGCCAAATGAAAAATAAAAGAAAGAAACAAATCTTGTTTGATTCGATTTACGAATCTTTGATTTTCTTTCTATCTTTGTTGTTTATTTCTTTTCTTGTTGTGCAGGTGAAGATCGCATGGAGATTCGACTTTTGACTGCTGCGCGGACGGGCTACGGCGCTGATGCATTCCGTAGAAACCTTAGGGTTTCTTTATTCATTTTGGGCCATGGCATTTGAGCCTCTATTCATTTCAGATTTTGGGCCACCTAAGCCCATTTGTAATTTGGGTCCTTTAGACCCGGACCAAAATAGGGTGTTACATTATGGATTTAATCTTTATATCTTAATTTATTAAGTTTAGTGTATATATTTTTTAAACCAATCAATTTTAGTCCATGTATTTTAAACAAAAAATCATGATTGGTATTTTTCAAGTCAAATTTTTAAACTTTAAATTTAATTATTTTAAATAGCTTAATGATTTGAATTTTGTAAAAACAATATATTTGAAAGTTTTTATAATAATTTTATTGTTGGTTCTGATAATATTTGTTGTTTTTGACATAATGTCTAGAATTACTCATAGTCCCTCTTTAACTCATAAATAGGAGGATAATGCGCTTCAGCGCACTCGAACAATGTATGCTCATGTCAATCGAGTTAAAACTCAGTTGACTATTATTTCGCGATGCTATTAACTGAATTTCTAAATGGTGTAAGATTGAATGAACTTTGTTTAGTTGGTTAATCATGTATAGTTCACTACTAATTAAGTTTTTTTTTACTTTTATCATGTTTTGTATAGATTTAATAGTAATAAATTTATTATCTATATTTTAAATAGATATAAAGAAAATAAGTAATTTAATTTGTGATTCAAGTGATAAAAAATAAAATAAAGTAAAAACAAATAAATTAAACTTCCAGAAGAAATCTAAAAGGAATTTCGAAGAAATTAATAAATTTTACAAATAAATTAACAAGTTTTAAATTTAAAAATAATAAATTAGGAAGTTTTTAATTTAATTTTTGAAAGAAAAAGATTTTGGATGAATTGTTAGGAGAAACCTAAGGCATTAGTGAAAAGTCAACATAGTTATGACATAATCCCACGTGTTAGCCTCTGAATGGGCCATGTGTTGCATTAGGTTAATATTTATCACCGAAATATCAAATTAGTAGTTAGAAATCAAAGTTCAAGTATAACATTAAAAAAATTAAAAGTACAAATATCATATTGACAAATTTGTTAAAGCATAGAGGTAATTTCTATAATTATCCCTTCTTTTTATATTAACTAGTATAGTCAACCATGTTTTGTGAGCTTTGATTATTTGTTCGTGTTTAAATTATAGAGTAAAATTTTGAAGATTAAAGAAAATACTTTAAGCAAGGTTTTCAAAACTGGACATGTGGTCGAACCAGTCAAGCCACTGATTCGTATAATTTAATTAAATAAATCATTAAAAATCATAAAAAATAAAAAAAAAATTGTTCAACTAGTTTTTTTAACTTGGTTCAATCGATCCGTATTAGTTCACAGGCTAACTGATTTGATGCCTCTCTCCATACCAATATCTTGGTTAGTTCTCAATCTAATTCAAACTACCAGGACACTAAGTCTCTATACACTTTGTACATTTAGAATTTAGTCCTCCAACTTTTATTTTCAAGAATTTAACCCCTCTACTTTTGGGACTTAAAAATCCGCTTTTAAATTATACATAACCACATAACGTTTTAATCGAAAAGTTAATAATATTAACTATTTGAACTAATTAATAACATTATAAAGTTTTAGAGACAGAATTATGTTAGAAATTAAAGTGTAAGAATTAAATTTCAAATTTAAGCATAATAGGAAATCAAAATTGAAGTTTAACAATTTATTTATAATGCAAAAAAAGAAAGCATAGTAGACCCACTTGTCAATGCAGGAAGGTCCTTTATATATAGCTACTAGTATGGTTTCCAGCCCACACTTCGCCTTGGATTGATTATATGTTTGTATTAGATTATAGAGTAAAAATATAAAGGAAAAATTATACTCTAAGCCCCTATACATTTCATACATTTGGAATTTAATCCTTGTATCAAGAATTTAATTATTTAGTTTTCGAATTTCAAAATTCAAGTCCAATTGTTACTATCGTTAAAATTATTTTATTAAATTTAAATCACAAATTTCAACATTGTTTAGGAGCCAAAATTAAATTTTGACCAATGTTTTATATAAAAAAAGGCATAATTGCATAAAATACCCTCAACGCTTAGGGGTTTTTGGTTTTGTGCCCTTAACCCTTTTTTTTATTGAGGCTCTCAACGTAACGATTTTTCCACAAATCAACCCATTTTTAATAGGAAACGTCAGTTGACCGTTAGTCAAGCGTCAGTCAACATAGTTGTCTATGTGACTGGCTAGGTTGAAGGATGATGTGTTAAAAAAATAAATAAATATAATAAATAAATAAAAATAAATAAATAATATAGAAAAAAATTGAAATCGTCCTAAAAAAACTGAAATTGCCAAATTGTGAAAACCTCAAATCGTGAAATCCCTAAAAACTTCAGCAATCTCCAATTTGAATCATAGATTGAGGAAATTTTCTACATCCTTAATACCATATTCCCAAATTGTGAAGTCCCACAAACTCTAGGAAATTGCTATTTTTCTTCCTTGTCGTCTGAAATCATGGATTCAAGATTTTTTCTCAAATTTGAATCACATAGTTCGAATAACCAGTCTAGAAATTGGGAATCATATGGTTTGAATGGTTCGAGGAAAAAATTGAGGTATGCAAATATTGTTTCTTCATCGCGGAGAAAGTATGTGTATGATGGGGAAGCAGTAAAATGTCACTACAATAAGTTAGCTCCAAGATATACTTCATGGAGCGATTTAAATCCGAGGAGGAGATTTTATGGTTGTTTAGATTTTCGGGTAAGTGAAGAAGAATTTTATTTTCTACTTCAGCTCAATTTGGATGATTTCAACAATTTCCCTAGGTTGAGGGTTTATGATTTAAAATTTTTTTTGTTGTCAGTCATTTCGGGTTTATTTGTAGGATGATGGTTGTGAGTTCTTCAAGTGGTACGATGGACAAATATGTGACTGTGCAACTAAGTTACTGCATCAATTGTGCGACAGTGGATGAAATCTTTCAAAGGATAATTTAGCACTTAGAAAGAATGTTATGGATTTGGTTGCATTTGATGGTAGCCATAATGGTGGCAGTAGTGCTGTTGACACTGAGGTCGAAGGAGGTAGACCAGTTTGTAGTGTTGAAGGAGAACTAGCATTAAGAAACAAAATGATGATCATGAAGCAATAAATGAAAGTTATCAAGAAGGAGAAGTCAATATATAAGATATTATTTTGTTACTCCATGTTATGAAGTTATCAAGAAGGAAAAGTCAATATATAAGATATTATTTTGTTACTCTATGTTATGTATTGTATACATCACCATAGGTTTATTTGTTGGCAATAGTGGTAAGAGGAATATGCAGCTAGCAGTTGGAAATGTTGATTGAATGTAAAATTTTCCATCATATGTTGTTTATGTAATTTGGAACCTTGATATACATTATGCTTGGAACTAATGACCAATTGTGGTTGTTGTTTATGTAATTTAATTTAGATTAGTAAATAATGCAGTGAAAGAAACATAAGATTGAAAAAACAAATTTGATCATTTAATCATATGATTTCCCTATTACAATTGGGATAAATGCACTTTACAAAATCTTTCCATAGGTAATGATTTAGCCTATACACCATTCATGTTATACCAACCAAAAACAAGTTGATCTAACAAATATAACATACTAAGTGAGCTATATTTAGCTACATCAACAAAAAAAAACCCAGCATATTGGTTATTAATACAACAAAATAACATTCAACCTTGGTGTATTCCAAAACCAGAAGGTTGTAGGCTCAAAATGTGACAAAATAACATTCACCCTTGACAACTATTTCTTCTATGATTTACTCATGTTTCTTACAACTGATTCTTGTGTTCCGAGATAGTCGAGAGGAGCCTTTCTCTTGTTATTTGGCGATTTGGGTGTTGAAGAAGTTTGCCCACTACCATCCTTAGATGAAATTGTCGTCATGCTCCTTGTGGTTTTACCAGACTGCGATAATATTTTAAGTTGATCAAAACAATATACAATGTTTGATCAATATTAAAAAGAAGAAAACTCATATAAAATGTTTGATTCCTAGTATTCAAGTCCGTATACAACCCTATTCCATGTATTTTTCCTTTCTTAGGTTGCTTTCCCTTAGATTTATCTGAGGTAGTTGAGCTTTTAATGGGATATTTCCCTTTTTGTTTGGGTGGTTGTGCATCTTGTTGCAAAACATGGACCATAATGAAAATGGTTAGACAAAATAAATTTACTCAATATATAAGTGAAGAACAACATTATACATGTTTAGCATGTTCGTTTCCTTGTGTACAGAACCGCTTGTTATGGCTATGTTGGCCACTTTGAGTACATGTCATAAGTAGACCTTTCCTACTCAAGTGGCCAGGCTTCAATTTCTTTGGTTCATCTTTGGCCATCCTCCTATTCTTTTTAGGCTTCCTAGGCATCTTCCTTTTAATATGAGGTAGTACTGGCTCAATACCAGTTTTTGCCCAATCATGTAGCTCATTTATAGGCTGCATTGGAAATGAGTAAGCTTTCTTGTAGGTTTCAATGTGATAACATTCATGCAAATAGTCATCTGGTTGGAGCCTTAGGTGACACATGGCAGCACATGTATGGGCATATGGGATCCTACTAATCTGCCAACTTCTACAACTACATATCATTTGACTTAGGTCCATTGTATATTGATAACTTCATTTCCTCACCTCACATCTATTTTCACCATTCCATATCAATTGCCACTTTACATAGTCCTCCTTGTTGGTATCGAACTTAGCTTTTACCACTGAACCATAATTTTGCTTCCATCCATTACATAACTTCCTTTTTTTGTACTATCCTAGTCATCATCTTGGTCCTAATATCCTCAAGCATTTTGATAATACTTTTGAACCTAGTTTCTACAATGCTTTCTACATATTGCATCGTCCAAAAAATGATTTTTATCAGCTGTAACAAAAAAAAACTTCATAGAAGTCGAAATATGAAGAAACATATATGCCTAGATACTTTATTCTATGGATAAAGATCTAATTGATAGATGAAGCACCGTAAAGATCAATTAGCGAGGTTTTGAGCTGCTACAATAAATAAGAATTACTTATTTATGTCATGATATGAGATAAAAATTAAGAATCGACTTAAATGATTCACACAGATTGTTGTCAATTGTATTTGATTTACAAGTAGTTCCTCAAAAAAGCCCTAGCCCACATCTTTGGAGACTTTCTCATCAAATTATCATAAGCATCCTTATCTTTCTTCTCTAGTGTTACACATAGTTCCTCCCACTCCCTCTCAATCGTGGACTTCACAATTTACTAGAAATCATGAACAAGATAGATTATTAGAAAAATATAGTTAATTATACTTAAAAGAATAAAAAGACAAGACCAAGCCTAAATTAGTTAATTCACTAACCTTTTGTTGGTCACTGATAATTGTGTACCCATACCTATTTTCCAAGCCCAAATCAATTAATAGAAGACTGAGAAACTAGGCCCATGAATAAGTGCACTCCACTTCAACCACAACCTATGCAATAGGGAACATCTGGTTTTTTAAGTCCCTTCTAACAGCTGTGAGAAATTCACTCTTAAATGGGCCTTTTAGAAAGCAACCATCTAGCCCAATAAGTGGCCTACACCCAGCTTTCCAGCCTTTCTTTAGTGCATCAAAGCACACATAAAACCTCTTAAAATGAAGAGGGAAGTCTACTGTCACCCTTTGAACAACCATTTTTATTATGCTGCCTGGCATCTTTAACCTTAACTCATGAACATAGTCCCATAACTGACCAAATTCCTCCTTATGTTTCTCAACCATTTTATCCTTCACTATTTTCTTAGCTCTATAACAACAATCAATGCTTACATTTATATGCATCTCTAAAGCACATATTATTTGAATTTCCCTCAGCTTCATCTTAGGTTGATCCTTGATAGTTGCTTCAAAATGTTGGGCAATCATAGCAGTAGTCACTATTTTCTTCTTAAAACTAACCATACAATGGTGCTCCTATTAAAAATTTATAATTTGCAAGCATTTGGCAACAAGACTGTAGCTAGCCAAAATTCTCCATAGACAGTTAAGGGAAGCAATGCACCTCACAACAACCCTTTTTCGGTTCATTCTTAAGAAACTTCAATTGTCTTCTACATTCTTTGGAGTAGTTTCGAATTGTACTCTTAAATTGTTTGCTATCCTTAAACAACATTTCCAAACTAAATTTTAACAAATCAAACCAGTCATTGTATAAGGGAAACTTGTTTCTCCTTCTCTCACCATCTTCATGCTCTTCATCTTCATTGGACCCAACCAAATTGCCATGTTCATTTAAGTCTCATACCTTAGTCTCATTCCCATCCTCCTCTCCTCCATTAAATGCAGTAGCAACATTGTCCACTCCATCTGATGTTGCAAAATCGACAGCATTTTCATCACCAACAGATGATCCAAAACCACTATCATTGTCTTCTCCAACAGTTGATACTAAACTAATTTGCCTACCACTTTTCCCACCACCATACTCATCTGCCTCAGCTTGTACACCTTCTACATCACCCTCCCCATCAGCTTGTATCTCTTCTATATCACCTTCCCCATAAACTTCTACCCCTTCAACATCACATTCCCCAATAGCTTGTACACCTTCTACAACGCCATCCCTATCTAAATTTACCCCTTCAACATCACCCTCCATAACAACTTGTACTCCTTCTACAACGCCATCTTCATCTAAATCTACCCTTTCAACATCACCCTTCTCATCAGCTTCTACTCCTTCAACATCACTTTCCCCAACAGTCAATAATAATATATCATCTACAATTATAAGGTTATCCACCTCATGTTCAGCATATAGGTGAATCTCCTTAAACTTGACCTAAAAGTCTAATATATTTATTGTGAAAATGTCATCAGAAATCACCCTTAGATTATTTTGTAACCCTACTGTACCAGGCTCATGAAAATATACTAATATGACAGTGTGAAACCCTAACTTAATTTTCACTATATTACATAATTCAAAATAAGATATTGTGTCTAGGTCCTCTTTAAGCCTAATCACTTCTCCACCTACATATCTACCATATGGATCCTTTATAAAGTGCCCACCCACGTGCAAAATAAGGTAATTTTCCTCATCCCACGACATCTGCAAGCATAAACAAACAATTTACTCAACAAAACTAGCAAAAAAACAAAATTCAAAATAATGTAGGGACCACTTCTTTGAATACACAACAAACACTAAGACATTACTAAAAGTAAACAACAGAACATAGTAGGCATCCACCTTTTTTGATATTCAAACATATTTCAAAAGCTTTTTACTTGGAATTATTACTTTTCTATTTAGTTCGGTCCCTACATCTTATACCCACTATCGCATAAAAAATCGACAACACTAACAAATTTCAACCACCATTACTGTTAAAAACCCATTTTTGTGGCAATTGAAACTACAACAGACAACAACTCTAGATTGTCGTCATTAACCCTTCGATTTTGGGTATCTACACTATACCAAATTAAAAAAAGAACCATAACATTTTCCCAAAAACCCAATCAGAAATCACCTACCTTTCGATTTGGGTTACGGAGTGTAATATCCCTAAATCGAGTCTAGTAGTTTCGGGTATATTTTTCAAGTTTCGAGTGTGAAACTAGGAATTTATGGGGTTTTTAGTAATTTTAATTTAATTTAGGAGGTTAATTTCATCTAAAATTGATTAAACAATAATCTGAAAAAATAAAAATATTTTTGGAAAATTAATTTTAAAGTACTTAAATAATTATTAGTGAAAATAATTAATTTGGGTTGAAAAAAAAATTTAAAATAATTTTTATTCGGGGTTAATTTGAGTTAAATTTAAATATTAATTAAATTAAATTTAATTGTAAAATAAGGGAAATTTTGGAGTACTTATTTGGCAAATAAACCTTAAAATTTAGAATTTTGGAGGGAATTGATTAAATGGCAAAACAAGGGAAATGTAGGAGTGGCCATTAGGCAAATTTCCCAATTTTTAAATTCTGGTGGGTTGTTTCAGTTTTAAACACAATGCATCTAGCCTATTTTTCACACCATTTACATCATATTAGAGAGCTATTAAATTCGTTTTTCTTTGCATGGTTTTAAAGATCTATCATCAGAGAATAAATCCAATTAATTTTCTTTTCAAAATATTCTCGAAATTATCCTCAAAAGTAGCCAAAAATATTCTGAAATTTCTCAAGCTTCTTAAATCAAGATTTTCAGTCAACAAATTTAAAGCGAATCAAAGGTAAAATTCAATCTTAAACTTGTTATTATGAAGACTAGAAACAATTTTACGTGATTTGAGAGTCAATTAAAGGATTCTTTATCAATGTCATCTTCTTTCAAGAACACATGGTTCTTGAATGATGGATCTTGAATTTTGAGAGGAAATCCACAAATCAATGGATGTTCCAACTAAAAATGGATCTATTAAAAGGTTTTTGGTCTTATTTATCAAGATTAAATATGATTTGTGAGGTAATTTGAAGAAATCTGAATTTCATCATCTTCATGAATCGATTTTTTGGATTTTTGTAAAATTGATTTAAATGTGAAATTGATGCTTAGGTTATGTGTATTTGGTTTAGTATTGATGTTTGGAAGTGATTAGGAGGACTGGAAAGAATGATTTTGTGAGGAATCGAGTTTTCAACTTGATGTTACAAATCCGATAAGGTATCTTTGTGAAATGATTTTGATTAGCATACTTAATTAAAGTTCGTGTTTAATTTAGCTTTGGAAAGGTGGTAATGTCTACTTTACCTCTGTTTAAGCTTCGAATCTTGAAGAGGACCGAGATAACCGAAATTGAAGCTTGGAATTGCCTAGTTGATCACTTGTTGTGATAGAATAAAATTGTGTGGTGAGTGTTTCTAAGGATGATTTTGTAAATTGACCCTCAATTATGCTTCATTAGTACCCTAATTAATTATGGATAAATGGTTGATTTTGTAAGATTGGTATTAATTGTGCAAAAATTGAATTTGTATTGAAAAAAATAGTAAGTGAGTTTTTTGGTGGTCTTATGCTATTTAATTAGAATAATTTTAAGGATGATTTTAAGCATGTGTACTAAAATTTTTAATCATGACATGTTGGTGTTACAATTGGTAACTGAATATGGGAAATTGATGAATGAATTGTTTGATTTAATTGGATGTTAAATGGCTATGTTACAAGTTATACATAATCATTTTATCATATTAAATCGAGTACAATAATGACTGATTTATATGCTATGTTTGACAGAATATATTGGCAACATGCATGGTGGATCCATTGGATATAGTTGGCATGCCATAGGATTTGTGGGTACTCACATTTATTTGTGACATTGTGAGCATATGGCTCTAGGTGGACTGATTTGTTTGGAGTAGATAAGGGAGTGTTGAGCATGAGTCTCCATTCAATGGGTTATTTGAGGCGCTATAAGGGAGCGTGTGCTTCGGCCCGCTTAACTCGGTGAACTGTATTTGATATTTGTGGGAGTTTAAACATGAGAAGTGTATGACAATATATTTTTGTGTGATTGTTGCTATATCAATTGATGATTGAAAGCCATGAATAATTGATTTTTGGTATTGAAAATACTTATGGAAATTAAATTAACATGTTTAATTATTTTGGCTGACAATTGGTGAATGATTGTGTGTGAATTAAGCATGAATTGGATGTTAATTTACTTGTGTTTTTATTAACATTCACTGAGCTTTTTAAAGCTCACACACTCACAATTCGTGCAGATAATCGACCTGCTTGAGGAGCTGAGGAGCCGAGCAAGAGAGTTCCAAGAGATTTAGGCTTGATAGAGATTTTATTGCACATTTTAGAAACTGTAGTCAGGCATTGTGGAACTCCCGAGAATTAGTTGATTTCGGTTGTAATTGGACTTTGGGCATTTATTTTGGATGGTTTTATAATAATTTTGACACATGTTTGAGTTTAATTATTAAATGATTTAGGGTGTATTGTTGCTTGATAACACGGTGATTGATAACATGGTGTGTGAAGCATGAAATTTATACTAACGATTGTTTAATTGAAGCTTCCATGGAGTGGGTTACTAGCGACTAAGGTACGCCACTTGTTTGATTTATTCGGTGTTTGATGTGAATGAAATTAATTGCTTAATTCTATTTAAGTAAGGCTTAATTGATGTAAATAAATTCAATTGAAGTTGTGTGTATATGTATGTTAGTTAATCGTAGTTAAATCCGGGTTAAATTGGCCATTTAATTATGCAAAACAGGGTTCTAAAACGAGTTTTTCGCAAAAATAGGTGCAGTGGTTTTCACACGGGCATGTGAGGGGTTGAACACGAGCGTGCGAATAAGTGACACGAGCGTGTGGAAACTGGAGCTATCACACACGGGCGTGTGGGATTTCCACACGGGTGTGTGCGACCTGCCAAAAAGTTTTTCACGACGCAAACATGGGCATTTGATGACACACGGTCGTGTGGGTTTTTGGGGTTTTAAATTTTTGTCTTTTTAAATTAGTATTCTAATTTGTTTTTGTTACAATTTAGTTCTGATAATTGATTAGTCTAATTAGAGCCCTAGATGATAAGGAAACTTGGTTAAATTTTATGTTTAGTCTCTTGATGGGTAAAATTTGATAGAAACACACTTAATTTGTAACTCAGAATATATCCTGATGGTTTGTATTTGTTACAAATTAGTCCACAATAATGAAACTTGAATTAGACATAGCAAACGAACTCAATTTAAGCTGAAATTTTTAGGCTTGCATAATTTTGATTAAAAGAAGGTCGGTAAACATTTAGATCTAAAATCAGGTTAGTTTTACCATAGGTAGTAAAATGACAAAAATGCCATTAGGTTAAATTACATAGGAAAATTTTAAAATTGACTCATAATCTGCTTCCGCATTAATAGATAACTAATATTTAGATAAGATTGATGTGTTATAAGGTCTGGGTGGGTCGTTAGTCGGATTGTCACTTAGGTGGCTAATGTAACGCTTCAAATTTGGGTCGGTCCATCCCGGTCATGTTTGGGGTGTCACACGGATTCTGCCCTAATCATATCAATCTTTGGCTCCCTCTCTTTCCCCTAAGATTTATTTTGCAATCAAACTTTTTTGCTATCGCAGATTTTTTGAAGATTGGAGATTGTTGAAGCTTTTTTTATCGTAACAATTTTAGGGATTCAACGATGATTTGTGAATTACAATTTTTAGGGATTTCATAATTTAGGGTTTTTAAAAATTAGGAATTTTAGTTTTTTAGGATGATTTGGGGTTATTTCGAATTATTTATTTCTTTTTATTTATTATATTTAATTCTATTTTTTAGACGTCATCCTTCAACCTGGCAGGCCATATAGACAACTATGTTAACCGGTACTTGACTAATAGTCAACTGATGTTTCCTGTTAAAAATGGGTTGATTTGTGAAAAAATCTTTATGTTTATGGCCTCAATAAAAAAAAGGTCAAGGGCACAAAACCAAAAACTCCCAAACGTTGAGGGTATTTTATGCAATTATGCCAAAAAAAGGCAATGCAACCTTAAAAGAAATGGGAAACGGGAAACCATGTATCAATCTCTAAGACTTTAAGACTTTCAAATTATATGTAATCAAGTCATATTTTAATTGAAAAGTTCATGATCTTAACTATTTGGACTAATTAATAACATTATAAAAATTTAGAGACCAAGTTATATTAGAAATTAAAGTCTAGAGATTAAATATAAAATTTAAGCAAATGGACATCAACATGAACACTACTTTAATATATAAGTATATTATAAGCTAGGTGAGTACCCTAATATTAAGATTTAAATCTTAAATCTATAGATCAATTTATTTTAAAAATAATTATATCAACTAATTAGTTAAAATATTAATATGCATTTTATATATTTTATATAAAATTATTTTTGGGTTGGATCGGATTAAGTTTAGGTTAGGCCTTTATATGATATTAATATTATACATAATTATCTAACCCATTTTAACTCAAAATATAGGTTTCAAATTTTATTCAATTCTATCCATTTTTATAAATAGTTAACTTAAACTTGTTTGTACACATACATGTGAGTAAAATTTAGACAAAGCTTAGCCTATATCGTAAATGAGGCAAACCAAATTTAGACTTTTTTCTTTTAATATTAGAGCTCGAGCTCAATCCAAATTTTAAATATGATTACTCGAACTTTATGGAAACTTATTTTCAAGTTTAATATTTTCATTAAAACTCTTCAAAATTTCAGCTTGATCTTCGAATTTGGACAAATGGTTAGGCCATAGATAAATTTATATAATATCATTCGTTTGATTTGTGCATTATGTTAGGTTAAATTTTGTTATTAGCTTATGTATTATGTATAAGTTGTGAATTTAGTTCATATGTTTTAATTTAGTCATTTTAATCTTTGTACTATTCAAATTTTAAAATTTCAATCTTGATCAGAGGATGGATGTTAAATTTATTAAATTAAGTCCTATTATTTCTAAACTATTATGTCGCAAACATTATCACATGTTTAATACCATGTTAGCTTGTTATTCCACATAATACTCACACAAAAAAAAAAGCTAGTTAATGACTTTAACAATTGTCATTTATCTTGAGACTAAAATTTCAAAATTCAAAAAATACAGGGATTAAGAATGATCAAAATGGAAAGCATTGACCAAATCTACAACTTTACGCATATTACAAGATTAATAGCATAGTTTAACTAAACAATTAACTGATAATATTTAGGTCTGACTAAAATTTTAGAATTTGAAAAATATAAGAACTAAAATGGATCAATTCAAAAAATATATAGACTAAAATTAACGGTTTCAAAATTAAAAGTACAGCAATAAAGTTGTACTAATTAAATATTTTAATAAATTAAACTTCTAGCATGAATAAAATTATTTTCCCTCAAAAAAATGAACAAAAATTGCTTTTATAAAAAACTAATAAAATTATCTGAATTTAATTCATCAAAATTAAGACGTATCCTTACAATTAATCAATTTCATGTAGTCTCGTGTTTATAAGTGAAGTTGGATTTGAGTTAGGTTTAAGTATGATATTAACGTAATTTATACTTGTTCGAATTTAATTTGATTTATATAATGAGTCTAAAATTTTATCCAAATCTGTTTATATTTGTAAATAGTTAACTCAAGCTCATTTTAGGTTCGTTCATATTATTTTTTTGAATTTTTAAAAAAATATTTATATTATTTTAATTTAATATTTAATAATTATTTTAAAAAAATATTATTATTAATAGGAACCGTGAACAATAATAATATAAAGACGTGACACTTAGTACAAACTAATTAACAAATGTCATGCCTGCAGAATAATCTCAAAAAAAGATAAAGACAAAATGACAGTAACTGCAATACTAGAATAATGTAGAAACAAATCAGAGATTTATCAACTTGATCAAATAACTGAAATATCAGATAGTCTATCCTCCTTATTATTTCGGATCTATCATCATCACTATAATCTATCATGATAAAGTCCTTTGAGAACAGTGTCTAATAGATTTGGCGAATGATATTTCTTTTTATTTATTATATTTAATTCTATTTTTAGTTTTTAATTTTTAGTTATGTTATGGTATTATATAGGGTAAACTACACCCAAGATCACTAAACTATTAGCAAGCTTATGTTTTGGTCACCTAACTTCAAAAAGTTATAAAATGGTCACTAAACTACTCAAAAGTTTTTATTTAAGTCACTGGGCTATTAAATTCATTGTTATATGACATTCTTTGCTTGCACCACCTACACTAATCAAAAGCTCTCTTTCCCTTTCTCTTCTATTGTTCAGTTTTCTTTTTATGAAATAACTTTGAATATCACGAATTTGTGAACTAAAATCCAAACAATTTTTTTCTTTGAACCCCGACACTAATCGTCATATTGACTTCGATCTAAGGTATGTTCTACTTGTTGATAGGTATTGATCTACCGTAACAATCGTCGAATAGCCACTTGGAGCTCAGTAGTTGAATTTTTTTATTTTTAAAAAGAAACTTAACAGTCTAATGACTCACATAAAAACTTTCGAATAATTTAGTGACTTGAATGAAATTTTTTGAATAGTTCAATGATTATTTTGTATCTTTTTGAAGTTAAGTGACCAAAATGTATATTAACTAATAGTTTAGTAACCTTGAGTGTAGTTTGCCCTATTATATATTACTATAGTTTTAGTTTTTGTGTTATAAATTATATAGTATATTACAAACATAAAAAATGGGTCGAACGGGCTCAAGTCTTAAATGTTAAACTTAATATTTTTAAATTGGTTTATTTTTTCCCCAACCTATTGTTTAAATATAATATTTTTATTCAAATCCTCCTAAATTCCCTGTGGGCCTTCCGAATACATATATGTAGTTGCAAATCATTTAATTACTCCATAAAAACATAAATTATTTGTACATATAAAAGGGGTAATTTGAAACAAATAGATAAATATTGGTGGCAAAATTAAAAAGAATCTAAAATATTCATGTATTATCATAAATAGATTAAAATAAAACAACTCCACCGAAAATTTCAACAGTCTTTTTATATTTGTATTTCTTTTTCAAACGCCATTTTTCAAATCTTTTCCTTTGAATTTCCGATCCCTTCAGAGTGCTGAAAAATATTCAGGTACTTAGTTATTTTTCAATTTCGCATTTTATTTCCTCCGATCTTTGAATTTAGTTCCAATTTATCGTCATTTATTTGCTGAATTAACTTGTAAATTAATTGTTAGCACCTAGGGTTTTTTTTTTTTATGTAGGGTTGCTTTTAATTTTAGTTGGAGAATATATTGTGGTTTGGTTGTCTGTTAGGTTTTGATATTCATAGGGTTTTTAATTCGCATTTCTAGCTTAAGTAAGGACCTCATTTCTTCTGCCTCAAATTAATTAAATTTAATGTAATGTAATTTTTTCACTGTTGATTTTTGGCATGTTATTAATTGTAAAATATTTGGTATTTGGGGGTTTTTCATTGTTACTGCAATTATATAATTGGTTTTGATGCAGAACATATATGCTTCAGCAAGTAAATATTTAGGGATGGGATACTTGTATTTTAAGCCTGGAAAGTCATTAATAGGTTGAATAAATACTGCTTAGAATTTTTGTTCAATTTTTTTCTTGAATTTTGGTGAACTCCTTTAGTAATTATTTGGGGCTTGTTATGTTACGAATTGGTATTGAGTAGATATGGATATTCTCTGAGAATTTTTTTTGCTTGCATCATAGCCTTTTTTATGATGTTTGCCTTGTGTTTACAAAGATTTTGTATTTTGTTTTCTACCTAGTTTTTTTTTTCATGCTGCCTAATTTGTCGAACTTCTAGCATTAGTGAAGTTTTTATGCAAATTACTTGTGTGCTATCATAGGTGCTATTGGCTGGGGTTTACAAGGAGCTACGTCAGGCATGGAGGGTGCCAAAGAGCAAATTGTACAGGAGTCCAAAAATTCCACGCTACCATCTCAAGATGAGGTTGTGTTCTTATCTTGGTTCATTGTGGAATATTTGATTGGTTAAAGATCTTATTTACGTACAGGATTAAAATTTTATTCTCAGGAGTTCTATAGTTGCTTTTGATTTACTTATTTCATTTTATGTATATTTTAGGAGGCAGCTATAAAGAAAAAATATGGAGGGATTATTCCCAAGAAACCACCACTAATCTCCAAGGTAAACTCCTGGAAAATTGAAAAGTTTTGGGTTTCTGGATCATGCTTTTTTTTTGGGGTATATTACAAATTGGGGGAGGGGATGCCAACAACAAGGGTTGAACCTTGATCATTGGGGTGCCAACAAGAGCCTTAACCACTACTTCCTTATGCTGTTGGCCGTTGCTGTTTCTCATCTAAGTTTTTCATTTTGATGTCAGGACCATGAACGTGCCTACTTCGATTCTGCTGATTGGGCACTTGGAAAGGTATTTTAATGATTCCCTCCACCCTGCTGCAAATCCTTTCTTTTTTATGTCTTTTTATTTTAGCATGGCAGTGGTAATGAATCCAGATTAACCTGAAGTTTTCAATATCTTTTAATGCTTTCGGATGCTAGCAGCAAGGTGTTGAGAAGCCCAAAGGACCACTTGAAGCCCTCCGTCCCAAATTACAGGTATTAATTCTATGCTTGTAAAAAAATATTTAATATAATATTCCCTCCTTGTGTAATCGAATTTGACGTCTTGAACTAGATACTTTGGTCCAGATCTCATGGAAAAAACATGGCAAGAATTTTTTATATAGTTATGCAGTTTAAGAATTGTTGTAAACTTCTCTGATTAGGGAGAGAAACCCAGTAGCTACTTCTTTGCTAATGCTGCAAGATGGGTCTGTTCGATGAAAGCTTAAATCAATCTGGTACACTTTTGTAGGATTCTCTAGTCAGCCAAAAGTTAAAATCAATTCAATGTTCTTTAATAAGGCTTTAATTTTGTCACATATAGGCCTAGTTGTTTTGGAAATAGTGAACAAGCTTTACTAGAACTTTTACATGTATGGAGGAGCAAAAGGGTTTGCAATATGTAGACCCTCTAAGACCTTTAACTACTGGAGCAAAGTGCTTTCTTTTATTGGTTCTGCATGTGCTAGGTCTTTCCACGTCATGTTAAACTAAGTCACTGGCAATTGTGTCATTTGGATTTTTGGATTATTTGCTTTATGATTTAATATTTATGATGATGTAAGAAATTTTGTAACCTAGCATTTGCATTAACATGACCTAAATTTTTACGTTCAGCCAATACCTTTATTATGTCCTTTATTTGGTACTTTATTGACACGAGGATATTGGTTGTTACTTCTACATAATTAATTTGGCTCGTACATCATGCTGAGCATCTGTCTGGTGATTTTTTCCTTGAGCAAATTTATGATTTCTTATACAAGATATATCCAGAACCATGTTGTAATGACGATTTTTATGCAGTTCATGTTTGCAATTTCTATCCTTCACTTTTAGGAAAGAGAAAAATGAAAGGGTTTGAGGATGATATATTGGTTGTAGACTTGTAGGTTGCTTTTTCTTCCTGTTCTTTTTATTCCTGATACATGTTTTGGAAGTATAGCAGTGATAAATCGTATTAGTTCTTATATCCTATATCCGTGTTCTGCGAGTTATTCTCTTTTCACACAATTTGTATAGTCCTCTTACAATGCTAATGATTATTTTTGCTCTTTTTTCAGCCAACACAACAACAAACACGATACAGGAAATCTCCTTGTGCCCCAGCAGATGGTGCAGGTATTTATGCCTAGTTATTGACATAGCAAACTCCTAGGGGCATGGCGCTTAATCAAAATTCTATCGATCATGGCATTATGTAGGTGGAGGGAGTGCTCAACCAGAGGGTGGGACTGCCGACGAATGAGAAACTACCCTTAATCGTCTGATCTTGTGAGGACTATTGGTTGCTACTCTAATACCCAGATAGGTAATGAATAATTTTAAACTGTTTCCATGAATAAAAACTTGATGAAAGATGTTTCAATTTTAGTTAAGTTCGACAAGATACAACATTTATGCAGTTTGAGAATGGTGGGAACTGAAAATGTCTATTGTTCCAATGTTTTTTTTTTAAACTAATGTGGAACATTATTCTTCGTGATATGAGTAATCTTCCCCTTTTATTCTCATAGTATGCTCCTATGTTAGGTTTTTTGCTTCTTTGTTCTATGGAAAGTGAACCAGTCATTTCACATTTACATGGCATTTTAAAGGGTACATACACTTTTTTGCTTTGTTTCCTTTCCATTATATATTCTAAATTAACCCAGTAGCTTGTATTATGCAAAAGGTTTATGGTAATCTACTTGGCTTTGGTGCCACTTTGTTCAAGTTTTGTCTGTTTTTCCAAAGCAATTGATTTGTTTTTAGGCTAAACCCTCAAATAGGGTTAATCTATTTGGAAGTTAACAAATAAGGGTTTTTCTTGTATTTCAAGTTTCAAAATTATGTTTTAATTTTCGAGTAACATATGATTCGGTTATCATCTGTTTTATTTTAAACACGTCAGCATTCGTTTAATTTTGTACTACTAATTGGGGTGAAGTGTTATTTGAGCACATTTGAAAAAGCTTGGTGTTTATGTGAGCATCTATTGGAAAGTTTTACCTTAATCTGAACATTTAGCTTTATTTTTAATATCACAAGGCATATTCCCTTTTTGCATGTATTTTTCTCTCCATATGCAGCATGAGCATACTTACATACATATAAACATATTTATTTGGATATGAAAGAAGTTTCATATTTTAATTTGATATTATATAAGCCTTTTATTGATATTTTATGCTTTAGTTCAAATATTGAGTACCGTTCAAAAATTGAGTTAATAGGTTGAATTGAAATTCTTTTCAGAAGAAAAAAGAAAGTCATGGGATGAGATCAGTTCAATATGGATTCTTTTTGGATTTTTTAAATTGTTCATAATTTGGTATGATTTTCGGTTTTTCTTATTAATTTTTTATATTTATTTTGACAAAATAAGTTTTGCTTTTATATGGCGTCTTTTAAAACAATATTTTTATATAAAACTTTTAAGTTAATTTTTTATTATTTTAACTATAAAATATTTATTTTTACATCTAAAAGGATTGGGTAAGATACTTGTAATTTTTAACTTATATTTCATAAACGATTTAAACACTCAAATTCAAATTAATTTAATTAATTTAATTAATTTTTAATTTCTTGAAATTTCTTTTTCGTCGGTTGAGTTTATTTATTTTTTAATTTAGAGGAAATGAAAGGAGGGTTGATTCAGTGAATGCGCACGTAAATGCAAAGCATGTATATATATGTATTAGAATATATTACATTTATAAATGATGCTTTTGTCCTAAATTAAATCATCATTGAATGCCTATTTTTTATTTTTATTTAAAAAGATAAAAACATTCTCAAAACTTTGTAAAATGTAAAACAATGATATTTTAAGTTGTTATTGAGTTACCAAATCAACTAAGAGTTCAATATATAACTAAAAATATCACATGCATATATATATATACTAGTGAAATGTATGTTTAAAAATAATACACAATAAATAATAAAAAAATATAATTGAGAATTAATTAATAGCAACACATTAATTATGTACAATATTAAAATTAAGAAAAAAAATCAAATTGTGAGTAAAAACAAAATTTAAGCATAATAGCACACAAATTAAGAAGACTAAATTACTACAATTATTTATCATTATTTTATTATCAATTCTAAGTTGGTGTCGAGTTAATTTGTGACATTAACTCAACTAACAAGATTATTAATATACACAAATATATAAATATATAAAAATGTACATAACAAATATATCTATTAGAATTTCGTATAAAAACAAAAAAAACTACTTGGTTTCAAATGATAAATGAAAAAAAAATTTATGCATAATATCTTTAGTTCAAATCCTATTATAAATAATTTTTTTATAAAAATATAAAAATGCAAACACTCAAATAATCACATAACTTGGCAAATAAAATAATTTTTTTTTGGATAATTCCCTAACTGAATTGCGACATGATAGATAAGTGACACAAACTCAATAAATAACTTAAATAATCGAATAAATAGATATAGATTATATATATAAGGTTTAAGTTTTAAAAATTATAATAACTTATAATATATACATTATATCAAATTTATATAAAAATATAAAAAATAAAATCACTTATAATAATATAGTTTTTAGAAGTATAGATATGTGAAAAATTACTACATACATTGCTAGTAGAATTTGAATTCAAAAACTCAAATAAGTAAGGTTAATTCGATGAAAGGTATAAAATAATACAAAATTATTTAAAAAAAGAAAGAAAGAAAGAGAGATCAATAGCATTTGAGCCTGTTTGTGGAAAATAGGCAGTGTTGTTTCAAATACTAACCCTATATACATAAATGTGTGTTTCCATTGATAGAAGTAACTGCAAGTAAAAAGAGATTAGGTGACAATCCATTTCAGCCAAAACTTGTGAATTAAAATCTTTAGTGAAGCTCCATCTCAGTTCAACTGAAAATATAAAAACCCTAAAGTACCATGGCTGACAGTTCTCCAAGATGGAAAAGCTGTATGCAAAATCATCCATGCAAAGCAATTCTTGGGGTCACCAACAGAAAAGAACACAAACGGGAGTTGCCGGATGTCCAAGATGATGGGACTGTTTCCGTACCCCATGGAAGAAACCCCATTGCTTTGCTCCAATCAATGTCCTTAGCTATTATAAATATACGGAGCTAAGTAATATGCATATTTCAAGCATGGACTTCCCTATGCATTTTATGTAGTTGACTGAATGCTTACGGCATGAGAAATAAGCTGATCTCATGAACCGAATAAAACACTTATCGATGTTTCGATTGCGGCCTGTACCATCCAGGATGATTATTTAACTCAAAGTTGAGTTGCATCCATTATCGTCCTGCATTGAAATAGACAAGCCTTGATCAAAGAGGGGGATAAAAGAAAGCATTGAACTGAACAAACAGATTCATGATGTGTCAAATATATCAATCACGTTCGAAACAATAACAAGTAGATATAATCCTAAAAAAATGGGAGAATGAACATATCATAACAAATACTAAGCCAGGAGATCCAATAGGCCGAAAGAGACTATATGACCGGACTTAATCAACATACTTTCCTTCACCAAACTATATAATCAGGAGTTATTTTAGAATTATAGAATCCATAAGCTCAATCAATTTCCTTTTGTGGTCAAAGCAATGAGAAAACAGTAAGGCTTTGGTGGCAACAATGGGAGGATGTATACATTTGCAATTTTCTTTTTCTTTGTAACAAAACCCAAATGAATTTTCTTAAAGTCATTATTTGCAATCTTCTATGATCCTTATGTCTGCTTATTACCCAGTTTCACAGATACACAGAAAAAGTATTACTCGTCCCATGAGACACAAGTGAAACAGATAGATGCTGATGAACATACACTGAGATCATGTAACTTTGGAAAAGGGGTTTTAAATGCATAACTGCAACAACATAAAATGATTAGAAAGCAAAAGTCCAAATCTACTCATAAGGATGCTTTCGGGAAACCGAAATCTGGCAATAATTTTGTAATTGATGCTGTAATATACTTACTGCGAAATCCTGTGGCTCACTCTCTTTTGCTTTATGGCACCGAGCTTTATGCTTAAGATACTCTTCCAGCTCTTTCTCCAAATTCTCAATGAATTCACTTGTATGATCTAGGGATTGTTCGTACTTGTATTTTTCCAGAGCCTGCAATATTTGCATAGAAAAAGGTAACCTGTATTGATATCACGTATCCGAATAAAAGACTGATGAACTGTTGAACTCTCCTTAATGAGTGAGCCACAAGTAAACTACAGTATCCTTGTCGAACAGAAAACAACTTCACTAAAGAGAGAATATTTATTTAGATGCATTACAATATGACAATGAGAGTAACACTGAATTGTGTTTACCACTATAGTACAAATAAACCCCCAACTACTACAGGTCTTAAGATGCTAAACCAGCCTAAAATTCCAGTCATAACTTTGAAGCATAAATACCCACAAAGACAAACAGAGCCGAACTACCTTTTTTCTTTGTACACACACAAAACATAAAATAAAATAAAAAAAACCTGATGCATTAGTAGTTCTATGCATTGATGCTAGCATGAATGAATGGAAACGAGAAATCACACAAAATACCGCCAACTAATTCTCAAGGAGGAAAATTTAGGAAACATCAAATATATGCGCAATAAACAGATAATCAAAGAAAGCCAAGGAATATTACTTTGCTTTTAGACAGGGTATCTGCTGGAGACATAATATTTGGTTGCACGTAATTCCTTCCACGGTAAAAAATTATAGTATTGTTAGGTTTGATGTCAATCACAATGCCTTTGCTAAGTCGAGCAAGTTCTTCAGCATATTCAAGAACCTGCCCTAGCTTGCAAGGCTTGCAAATGACCTTCACAGTTTCATGTTTCTTCCAATGAAGATGCATATTGAGAACAACACCTCCAAATACTCCTCGTCTTCCAACTTGAACATAGTTTTTTTTCTTCTCACCAGTACGCTTTAGGTAGTGTATCTCTTCCTCGGTTAAAATTTCAGGATCATATGCTTCAGCTGGGGCCTTGAGAACCTCATATTTTCTCAACTTTTCGATCAACCATGCTTCCTTTCTTTTGGCCTGGAGTATTTAACAATCAAAGACATATCTTTTTGGAATAAATTCATATAACTAAGTTACGATGAACTTGAAAAGAGAGAACAAGGGAGGAAAGACCCAACATGTTAGACTTTACTAGTGACTACTAAGAAAGCTCATATCCAAGAAAATGATAACAATTCTTAACAAAAATCTGAACTATAGTTAAAATGAGAAGCTATCTAACCTTCTCGAGTTTATATCTAATCCTAACTTCTGGATTTGGCGAATTCATCTTCTTTTTGGCCTTTAGACGATAGAAACGAAGCTCATTCACTTTTGCCTTTTTAGACATTTTTCTCTTTCTGTTTGTAGAGGCTAATCTACCGACTGACTTATTAAAAGAAAACCTGATAACATCCTCATCTGTCTTTAGCTCAATTGATGCATTACTCAAATATCTTGCAATCAACCATTTACCAAATATGTTGTGATGCTGAAGTACATTCTGCTTTGCCAACAATGAAAAATCAGGAGAGGTTACACATAGTGCATGTAATGAAGGACTCACAGCACTGTAGCTTCTCTGGCTCGCAAATGTGATACAATCAAGGCATGGACTAGGAAAAAAGGACTCATTTTGGACAAAACAACAGAACTTGAGTAAAGGTTCCCTGCAATATCAAGCAAAATAATATCTGTGACAAACTTTGACAGATTAGAGTTTACAATTTCTATCTAAGAAAAAAAAATCCTATTATATATATAGTTGATACAAGGAGGAGGTTGCGGCAGTTTGTGATGGTTCACCCACTGGGGGAAAGCTGTGAGAGGGTTGAGATAATCGGAATGTGGATGTCAAGAAAAAATTGGAGAAGAGAGGAGAGAGTTGAGAGTGCTAGAGGGAAGAATGTCTTAGGCTCTTAGCCCCTTTTTTTTATGCCAATAAACTTTCAAGGGGTTGTTTCTGATAGTTCTCAAGATGTCGTGTTTCACTTGTATATTGGTTCCGAACTCCCTGGAATTTAGCCAATCTATTAATGACTTATTGCCATAGGTATGGGCTATCATGTCTAATGACTAGTCATAGATATAGGCTGCCAATGGATATGTGCGCCATCTGAATGACAGATATCCTATCCGTGTCAGACATACGGTCTCATCAATTCACGTTCACAAGGTCTTTGAGCTCGCGAATTGTTGGACTCGCAGGCGTCCTAGCTCACAAGGTGTCTCCTTAGTCAAAGGTGTATATATATATATAATAGAAGTTACATCATAGATTTATAGTCCCTCTCTCAAACCTAGAATTTATATCTCTTGAATGTTAATAAAGAACGTAACATTACTTAGAATTTCAAATTCCTTTTTTTTTCTGTCTCTTAATTGCAGCAAATGAAAGAAAACTTCATGTAAAGCTTAGCATTCAAGTTCTCTAACACTAACTATAAAAGGTTCACAAAATCATCAAAAACAAAAAACTGAAAAAGAAAAATTGATAAACATAAGAAAGGTTCAAGGTTAAAAGAAAATTGGTTAAGAATCAAAATGTTCCTTTTCCTTCAATTCATACATTTTTAAGCAAGCAGTAAACTAAATTAAACCTTTAAAAAAAAGAGAAAGAGGAGAAAATGGAGCAAACCTTTTGACAAATTGCCGGCTAATTTGTCGAATTGAAGCAAAAGTTGCCATTATTATAGTCACTACCGTTTCAACAATCCATGTCAGGCACCAGTCGCTTCACCTGATTTCCAATGTAATAATTAAGCTAAAATAAATGAAAAATAAAAAAAAATAAAAGATAACAAAAACTAAAAACCGGATTGACTAAACTTAGATTAACTCTAATCCATTCAGACAAAATTCCAAAAGTTTCCTTCATTTCGATAAAAAATCAAACACAACCATATTTTGAAGAAATTTCTTGTAACCAAACCCCATTTGTGAATGACTGAAGCCAGAAAGGTTTGAAAATCGTTTTTCTTTTTCTTTTTTGTTTGAAACAATTGAAAACCTTGGGGGGGGGTTGATTATCAGACACCACTTTTCTTGTTATCAAACTTCATTTTACAAGGAAGATAAGAAATAGTAGAAGAAAGGAACGGAAAGAATTTGTCATTAAGCAATCTTACTTTTTAAAATCTCTAAACCTTCAATTAAAGGGAAAAAGAATGGAAAAGATTCACAGTTATAATAGTCACTCCTACCAAGATGAATGGCTTTCTCTTTCCCTTCGATTTTTGAACGGCAACACCATCGCTATCACTGTCATCACTGCTCTCGAGCACAAAATGGCATTGCTCGGGTCGGCTCTATGTCCTTTTCTCTGATCCCCAAATATTTTATCTCGAAAAGGTGTTGGATTTCACGAATCCAAACCTAAAGTCTAAACCCGTAACCTTCTTGGACTCACTTCTCTGGCTGTCCGATCTAACTATAGTTTTGGTTGGGCCTATCTCTCATCTTTGAGCAAAAGACTCAAACTCTTGAAGATAGCCCTAGGTTGAAAACCTCCTTCATGCTTTCTTTTTGTGTTCACTCTTATCTGCCTGTGATTGCTTTTCCTTGCAGTATTTTCTAGGGGGTTTATGATTTTTTTGGAATTTTCATATGGTTTCTCAAGCTTTTCTTAGGTGGAAAAAAAAACGTGAATTGCTGACTATGCAATTCCTTAGTGGAAAAGGAGATTTTTAATAGATTTAGATGGATTAAATTGAGAAAAAATATGATAAACTTTATTTCGGAGGGGCCATAGGTGTAGTCCTTTCAATTTTAAGTTTAAATTTGTATTAATTATTCTTTACTCTATATCTAACTATTTAAAACATGTGTTTATACTAGCATTAGTGTTTACTTATTTTATTATTTTGGCCCTTAAATTTTTTTGTGAGATCACTTTAGTCCTCAACATTTAAAATTTAGTTAAATTATTATTTTTAGATGAAAAAGTGCTCTAAATTGTTAAAATTTTAACAACACTAATGTGGTACCATGTGTGGCAAGCTATACCTACTTCATAAATTGTTAAAAAATAAAAAAAAATCAACAAAATTAAAAGAAGTTCATAAAAATTTTAAAATTTATAGACAATTGTTGGTTTTTTTTCAAATTATTATTATATTTTTAAATTTATGAAGTACACATGACTGCCATACACGTAGCCATGTTAGTGTTGTTAATATATTAATGGTCCGTTCAACTTTTTCATCTAAAAAAGCAATTTGAGTAAAAGTTGATGGCGGGGGCCAAAATGATAAAAGGAAAAAAGATTAGAACCAAAATGAAAAAAAGTAAATATTAGGAGCTAAGTTTATCATAATGCTAAAAAATTATATAAGGACTAAATCTCATATTTGAATATAGTTAAAGGACCAATATCAGAATTTGACCATTTAAAAAAATCCTATCAACTTATCTCGTCGCTGCTATCCACTATCGCGACGAAGCATGCATAGAGAAACCCTCCTCAGTTAACGATTGCACCGCCGATAAGTCAGCTCCGTGATCCGCTTCAACCGCCTCTATGGCATCTATCTCCGCTGCAATGTCCGCCATTTCAGGCCGTTTCTCCGGCGACTCATCGCAGCAACGGAGAGCAATCTCCAGCAATTTCTCCATCCCCTTAGTACCGTTTTTCTCCATAGATATCTCCATATCAAATACCTCAGCAATCCATTCTTCTCTAAAAGCTCGTTTGACCCATTTGCAAAGATCCACGCCATTGATGCCCGGCGGAGCCGAGTGAACCGAGACTCTTCTCGTCAGTAATTCCAAAAGGAGGCAGCCGTAGCTCCACACGTCGGATTTCCTCGAAACCCTTTTCCATGTCTGGTATTCCGGTGACTTATATGAGACCATATGTTGAGCTGCGACGGGAAGGGCCATGGATGAAGCGAGCCCATAATCGGAGACGAGAACCGTTTCGCCGTCGTCGTCGAGGAGAATGTTGGTTGATTTCAGGTTGCCATGAGGGACGGTGCATTGGGAGGGGTTCGAATTGAGGTGAAGATGCTCCAACGCTCGTGCCACGCTTCGAGCGACGGTCAATCGTGAGCTCCATTTGAAAGAAATCCGCTCCCGGCTGCCTCTCCCGCCTGCATTTTCATTATGTGTCTTGGTCAGGAAATTACTATTAGGGGTCATGGGCCGGGTGCCAGCTTTACTGTTTAAAAATAATAATAAAATAATAAAATAAAAATTATATTAATATAATAATAATTAAATAAAGGAAAATGAAGTTTTATTATTTTTTAACACTAAACGAGTCTTTTGGGTGGCCTTGAGCTTAAATTTTGGAACCACTCCTCGACTCAATCCATAAATACTCTTTGTTATTAAGTATTTTTAGATTATATTAAAAAATAATAAAATATATAAAATAGTTTTTAATCTTAATTTTGAAACTTTTTTTATTCACATTAGTCTTAAAATTTAATAATTTTTTTAATTTAATATTAAAATTTGAATTCTATTAAAGTAGAATAGTGTGATGCTTTTAAGATTATGATATGTCTATCACTTAAAAACTTAATAAATATAAATAATTATATATTTTAAGAAAATAAAAATGATGAGATGACACAATTTAAAAAATCACAGGTCATCATACTTTCAAATACTAATGTGGATAAAAAAGTTAGCAAAGGGACTAAATATTAATTTATCCCTATCTATAGAGAAGGTGAAGAAGACATAATTGATAATTTGATCACCATGAAGGCGGTTGAAGAGGTTTCCATTTTTGGCATATCTGTAGACCAACAACTTCACATCCTCGGAACACCAATACGCCATTAAAGGAAGCAAATTGGGATGCTTTTGATCTGCAATCATTCTCACCATCTTCATGAACTCCTCCTTGCTCATCAATGGCTTCAACCCCCTCAACTGTTTCACAACAACAGCCACCCCATCATTCAAAGTAGCCTTATAACTATCCCCGCAAACTCCTTTCCCTAACCCTTCAGCAGCGGCCCCCATCAACTTGTTCAGCTCGAAACCTCCATCATCCGCCATGAAAACCAGCTTCATTCCATCACCATCGCTGGTTTCCTCAAAATGGCGTCTTTTGATCAGGTTCTTGAACTTGCTAGATCTCTTACAGTAGAGAACCAAAAGCAAAATCACGGTGACTAGACCGATTATTTCGAGAACCATGAATGCGATTGCAATTGATTCCTTCTTGGATTCTGTTGGTGTTGGTGTGTTAATTTCGCTGAAATGGCACAATGGATCGCACATGTTAGGGCCGTTGTTAGCGTACGAATCGGCGGTGAAAGACCTCAAAGTGGTCGTTCCGGGGATCGGGCCGCTGATATTGTTGTAGGAGACATTAAAAACTGTTAAACCAGCTTGGTTGAACTCTGGTATCATGCCACTCAAATGGTTCTGTTGAAGCTGCAATGACCGCAACAACTCGAGATTGATCGAACAAGGTGGGATCGGTCCTTCCAACATGTTTTCCGACAGATCAATGTCTTTCAACTTGTGATTGTAACAGAAATCCATTATGTTCCCATGTACTAAATTGTTCTTGAAGCTAAGGGTGACCAATTCAGAAAGCACAACCAATGAAACAGCACTTGGGTTCCCTGATAACCCCCTATTTTCCAGCAATATCGACGTGATTCGGCCATTGATGCACTGAATACCGTACCAGAAAGAGGTGTTTTCGTAGCAGTGAAGGCCGTTCCAGTTATCGTTTAAGAAAGGGTCGTTGAATGTGTGCTTGAGAGCATAAAGGGTGTCCCTTTCTTGCCCGTATTGAGCTATGGTGGTGCTGTAATGCGAGAAAAGAATCACAATGAGAAGGTATTTGGGAAGCAATGGAGACTCCATAGGTGAGTGTACTTAGTGAAATTTGTGTTGGATTTAATCTTAATAGGTATAAAACATATAACGTATATATTGAAAGTCAATATATAAATATTTATTCTCGAGAAATGCCATTACAGCTATGAAAGGCAAAAACAAGGACGATTTTTGAACCGTTTTGCTTTTGGATTTTTATTGCTTAGGAAATCTCAAGGGAGGCAATCTTACGTTGTTAAATTAGCCCTAAGGTTTACGGTTTTTTTTTTTTGTTGTTGTTTAGATCGTATCAAATTTTCTTTTAAGTTTTGATTTAAATTATTGAATTATTCGAAAATTTTTATTTAAATTACTATGTTGTCCAGTTTTTTATTATTATT
Organism: Gossypium hirsutum; assembly: GCF_007990345.1. NCBI lineage: Eukaryota > Viridiplantae > Streptophyta > Magnoliopsida > Malvales > Malvaceae > Gossypium > Gossypium hirsutum. Next base: position 7,623,625 of record NC_053449.1, read on the forward strand.
TAAAATTCAGCCTGCAAGATCTGAGAGACAGCTCGATAATCGGTATGGTAGATCAGCACTCATCAAGTAAAAGAACATATCTTAGATCCAAGTCGATATGATGGTCAGTGTCGGAGATTGGAAAAAAAATTGTTTAGAATTTTGTTTGTAAATTTGTGATATCCAAAGTTGTTTAAAAAAAATTAAATTGTAGAAAAGAAGATGAGAGCTTTATGTAGGCGGTACGAATAGATAAGGCCATGCAGCAATGATTTTGACAACCCAGTGACTTAATGAAAACTTTCAAATAATTCAATGATCATTTTATAACTTTTTGAAGTTGAATAACCAAAATATAAATATACTAATAGTTTAATGATCTTTATACATTTTTTGAGAACACGTGGATTAATTGCCACGCAAACAATCAATTCAATAGCGCTTAAATTTCAATGGTTGAATCACTTTTCCATCCAAATAAAATGCAATTTGATTAAAATTTAAAGGTAAAAGATGAAAAAAAATTAAGGATAAAATGACCAAAGATATCAATCTTAATTAGGTGCTAAATTTATCGTTATGCCTTTTATATATGATGAAAGTACCATGCAAGTCCTCTATAGGGAGTGATTTAAATTAATTCTATACTATTAAATAGATTAATTAAATTATTGTATTAGTAAAAAAAATCAAATAATGTCAAATTCTAATAGAGTTAGCATCTGTTGTTTTAAAAATGTCATTTAGATAACATTTTCTAAGGTTTTATGATTTTGCAAATGAAGTAATTTGTTTGGAGTTGAGCTACAAATGAAAAAATAATCTTCAAGTCATTTTTCGATCCATTTAATAATAGATGGACTAATTTGAGCTGGTCTTTATAATAGAAGAACTTGATAAACATCTGATCATGAAATGTACTTTATTCCCACGAACATGGATCAAACCCTCAACCTCACGGTTAATGGTAAGCAGTCACTACACCTCACTTCACCTTGCCTCATAATTTCTTGTTTCAATCTTTATTATTTGTTTTTCTAACAATCTTAAAGGCTTTAAAAAGTGCCTTTCATATGAGAATTTAATATATTGTGGACAAAGGAAGAATAGTGGTTTATCACTATGATGCATGCTTTAAGATTAAAGTTGAAACAAGAATGATTCTATGGCGCCCCTACAAATTGCAACTGTCGGTCTTCGGTTATACAAGTTAACTAATTATATCATTTTGTTGTATGAATTTTTTTTATGTTATTTAAAATACAATTTATGAATTGATAATTCTAAGTGTTTAATTAAAATAATACATAATTTTAAATAAATTTTAAAATGCAAAACATGGATATATATATTATCATAATTAAAAGAAAGAAAGAAGGAAAATGACAAATGGCCATTTTGTAGAAGAGAAAGTGGTGGCACTTTAGCCATCAATGGCGTGAGGCATTTTTTTTTTATTTTTTTTTGCAAAAAAAGATACGACATTTGGTCATTTTCTGCTTGGCAATTTACTTGGTAACAAAATTGTCGGTAAAAAAAGGTTAACGGGATAAAATAATTGATGATATTTTTAGTGACAAAATGATTGTCAAATATAAATTAAGATGTCGACACAAAAACTACCGTCGATAAAGATTTCTATCAACACGACACTATAGCGACAATGTACATTTCGTCGTTGTATCCAATTGGTAGTTTTATATTTAAAATCAGTGACGAAATTTTATTTGTCAATAAATACTTTTTTTTTAATTTCGTAAGATTTAAGAAGGTCATAAAGTTGTGTCCTTTCGGTGGAATAATTACTGAATTGAAAATTGATGTTTAGTGGTAAATATATTGATGTATCAATTGGTACACTATAAATATAGGTTCGTGTTATATTTGTAAAATACAAGAATTCAATGAAATTAGACATTTTGTTTTGATAATAAATATATATTTTATTTTTTTAATTTAAAATATTTTTAAAATACTTTTTTTTATTTTTAAAATAATTTTTTGGTGTTTATTAAAAAATGGGCTGGGCCGGGCAAGGTTCGGGCTTAGGAATTTTTTCCCGAGCCGGGTCTAGATAAAATTTTAGGCTCATATTTCGGGCTGGGCTCGGGCCTAGGACGTGGGCCAAAAAAATTTCTAGGCCTGACCCGGCCTAGCCCATGAGCACCTCTAGATAGTGGTTATATTTGATATATACTTGGTGAAATATCAAAGGTAGATAATTGGAGCCTTCTTATATGATTTGAGAATTATTGTCAATTTGGATCAAAACAAATCAAAACCCTCTTATAATCTATAAATATGTTGCTAAGATTCGTTTGAAACTGATTAGAGCTCTTATCTGGCATTTAAACGATATGGTTTCAAAATCTTGTCATGTATGGTATGACAGGTCCAGTAGATACGTTTTTCTTATAACATAAATGGTAGATTTCATTGCCAAATGTGGAAGATAATAGATAAAACCGTATTTTTACTCGCGAGATTAATTTTTTTTAAAAAATTATATAAATATCTTACTATATTGATTATTCTAAATATTTTTTAAAATCATGTAAACACCATACTATATTTGATTTTTATACACATAGGTTATAATATTTAAAAGATATAAATATCTAAAATAATAGCAATTTTTAAAAATATTCATATAAATAAAACAAAATATGTGGTTAATCTTTATACTTGAATGATGTTCTAGATTAGCCTTCATACTTAAAAGTTTTAAAAATAACTTAATTGTGTTATCAATATACTTATTAAATCGTACCAACTTCAAAAATAAAAGATTACCTACTTAAAACGCACTTGAATTTACAATTTTACATTTTTATTTAGGGTTTACAATGATCATAAATACATAATCAATCAACTATATCGTAAAATTAAATTAATACAAAGTATAATTGAATATAAAATCAAAATATAACTAAACAAAACTCATCTAAAACAACAAGATTTAGTGGGATTCAAGATATACATATAACAATAACGCATGACGAGATTTGAACATGTAAATTTAAAGCTCAAAACCTCAACCTTTATCACTAATATTAAAGCCTCATTCTTGAGCCCACTACCTATAAGTTGTTTACCGCAACAACAACCATTCCGATCGAGATAAGTCTCAACTCGGGTTATAAATTTGTGTTTGACTTGACTAATGATATTTCACTAGGGCATGCTTCTCATTTTTCTCTCTGTCATCGAATCCCCCACTTAGTTCTCTCTTTTTACTAACGAAAAATCCCCGTTCGTTTCCTCTCTCTATAATGGTAGTCTCAAAATTCTCTCTCACTTTAATCCTTTCCGTTCTCTCAATCTACGCCGTCGGCGGCGCCCACATCCACGTGGATACGGCGGCGCCGTCGCCTTCCTTCTCCTCCACCGGGGACTGCACGTTCCTGTTTATCAACATGGCCGATTGCTTGTCGTTTGTGTCGAGCGGGAGCCAGGTTGCAAAGCCAGAAGGAAACTGCTGTTCTGGCTTGAAAACTGTTCTCGATACAAACGGCGAGTGCTTGTGTGAGGCTTTTAAGAAAGTGCTTCTCTCGGCGTTCCGTTGAATCTCACTAAGGCTTTCACTTTGCCGGCCCTCTGCAAAATCTCCACTTCTTCTGTCCCTAAATGCGCTTGTGAGTGGTTTTTCCTTTTCTTTTAAAACAAATATTTTGATGGGAAAATTTGGTTAGTTTTTGTTTGGGAAGTGGGAATTTCTATTCCATTGACATTTTTTTAATGTAAAATTAATTTTCCTTCCATGCAAAGAATGAATTTGAGTTCGATCTATGTTAATTTTCCTTCGTTTTCTTTTTGCAAAAGAAATTAAGCATGCATGCATTCATCAACAATGACAAAGTAAATAAACAACCCTAAACTAAACTAATGATATTTGAATATTTGACTAAATCTAAAGGTTGAATCTCTAATCGAGACAAAACACTCCAAAACTTAAATTTTATGAAACTTATTAAAAAGAAAACAATGGAATTTGAGTTTTAGAATTGATGGCTAATAACCTGGGTATTTACTTTTTGTTTTCTTTGGCAGTATCTCTTACACCTGCTGGTGCGCCAGGTATGTTCTTCACTTTAAAGGTTTAATTGTTGTTTTAGTCCCTCTACTATTCTAAAATTTAATCTTTTTATTTTAGTTTGAACTAATTTAATTTCTCTATTTTTTTTAAATAGAGCTCTATTTTTTATAACTTCTACTTGATGGTTACTTGGATGGTTACTCGGACAGTCTGTTTATAATAACTTGATATTTTTGGATATTATATCTATAATATATATAAAAACATGTGTTTGGAAAATCTTTTGAACTGACGTGAATACTATTTAATTTCCATCGTATTAATTCATAATTATACTGTTTAATGAAAGTTGTGATAATTAAATATTTAAAAATAATTAAAATTTTTACTAGTTAAAAAAATTATGCTGCTTTTAAAATAGAGTTATTACTTAAATAAAATTTCAATCACATTAATCATCAAACTTAATCAATATTAAAGTTAATTATTTTAAATAGTATTATTTTGCATTAATTATATAAAGTAAAACTATATTGTATATTGAAAATGTTAAAAATGTATTAATTGTTATTTGAAAATTTCAGCTTAGTAAAGACACTACAACGCCATAGTTAGACCTATTCTAAAATTTGCTACCAAATTTGTAGGTGTGCAACCATCGACATTAGCAGGTGCGCCAAAGACGGTCTCAGGAGGTGGAAGAGCAGTGCTACCGCCACCGGCTTCTAGTGGATCAGGCTCGCCATTGCTTTCTGTTTCAATGGGATCTCTTGTTATAGGTTTCATATTTATGTTATTCACAGGGTATTAAAGTGAAATGTTATCATATGAGAGACCATTTTGATGTTTAGAATGTTGGTGATCATCTAGTTTCCCTTTTGTAGGTTTAATTCGAACTTCGTTTCAACTTTATACAATAGATAATAAGTATTATTTACATTGTTTGGTATGTGACCTTGAGTAAATCTAGAGTTTGATTCAACTTGGAGGACAATTTTTCTTTTATATAGTAATTTTTTATGTCGTGTTTAACGATAAAAATTTAATTATATACATTTACATAATTTAAATTTTAAAAAAAATATTAATTATTATAAAATTATTAATAATAATTGAGAAAAAAAAAGTAACAAAATTAAAATTAAATCATCATATGTAATATGTTAGTCCAAGAAAATTGTTGATAATATTTAATTGCAAATGAAATTAACAAGAAAAATAAGGATCATATGCAATTTTGTAGCACCATTTACTTGGGTTAAACCGGTAACCCAAGCAACGAATATCACATTTGGCCACTAAATCACATCAATGGCTAGTTCACATTTGACACTTCTTTTTAATGTTATTAAGCTCATTTTAAGCATTAAACATCTCTAAATACTACATTTAATATCGTAAAATTAAAACTTGGCTCAACAAAGTAAATTAAAATTTCATAACTCTCAACTTTTTTGGGTACCTTTCACTAATTTTTCTATACATATAAAGACTATAATCACCTTATGTACATGTCATTTCCAAGTCCAAAATCATATATCAAAAGATTCTTGAAGCCTTAAGAGTTGATGTGATGCTCGTGAAGTTCTTCTCGTGTCTTCTATCTACTTTTCTTCACCTACTTGTTTGTTTGCGTTAAGCTATGTGAATAGCTTAAGTGTAAGTATTCAACTGAATTCAATATTAATTACCATATTATATATATAATTTAATTAATTTTAATAATATTTATTCACCCAATTTCTTTCACTAATATCTCAAACTTTTAATTTATCTCCAAAACGTAAAATCATTTAATTAACTTTATAACTTATTGTTTTTACTTTAACACATACAGTCACTAATTAACTTTCACATTCATATATCAAAGTTTTTTTTCTCATATGAAAAACATAACATAAACACTTAGGGTCCGTTTGTTTACATGTAAAAGATTTTACGGAAAATATTTTCTGCATTTCCTGTGTTTGCTTCACAGAAAATAACTTGGTCAACATAAAATGACTTACAGGTCAATGTAAAATCAGCTCTTTTTCCTATAAAATGACTTACCTTTTTGAAAAGTGTAAGTTATTTTCCAAAAAAGAGCTCCTCTATAGATAATTTATTTTTATATAAAAGTTAATTTAATTCAAGCTTAATATTATTATATTGATAATAAATTTTATTTTATTTTTAAAAATGTTTAAAATTATTAAAATATTATATTTTTCAACATTATTAAACATACATATTTAATTATTTATATTTACTCATATAATAAATTATTAATATAATAAATATAATTTATTATTTTAATAAATAATTTAATATTTCAATTTTATTTTAATAATAAAATTTAAAAATAATAATTTTAAATAATATTATTCACATATTATTGAAAATATTCAATATCAATATTTTAACAATAAATATTTATTAGAATTATAAATATATTAATAATAAATGTTTTATAGTATAAATGTTAAAATATGTCATAAGTCTATGTACACTTCACAGATTTACAATTTAGTCTTTATACTTTTATTTTCAAGAATTTAGTCCCATTACTTTTCAAATTTGAAAATCAAGTCCAATTATTGACATCGTTAAACTTTTTTGTCAATTTTGTTGATGTCACATTTTTAAATAAAAAATACTTTCTTGGTAGTCATGTAATTAAAAAATGACGTTGTAATGAATCTGAATTTAACATAATATATTTAATATATGCAAAAATAATGTAAAATATAAAATTGTAGATAAAAATAAATTCAATTAAACAATGAAAAAATAAAAAAAATCTCAAATGTATGTTTGTTTCATTTAAAACAACTTTTATGAAATATTTTTAAGAAATCTACCAAACAACAGAAAATATTTTACACAAATTCATCCAAACATAAAAAAATATTAGCTTTTCCAGAAAAGTAAATCATTTTTCGAAAGTCATTTTCAGTGAAACAAACGGAGCCTTAATTCACATATTTCATTTAACACTTAATTCACGTGTATTACTAAAACACATATATCTCAATAACACTTTTACTTCCACATATCACTTTTACAGTCCTCAGTGAATCTTAGAGAAATTCAAAACATTTGATACATTGAAGAGATCCAGGCCAAACACGAACTCCTGACCTATAACGAAACTCTGATAACGGGAACTCTAGAAAAATATATAGGAACTCCAGTAAACACGTCACATAACCCAATACTTCTCTCCTAATCCCATTCGAACCCCCGTATCCCCAACTCAGTTCCTATCCTAACCCCCAACCCCTCTCAACTCCAAAATCATTTCATTATCATATATCATATTTCCTCTGAGTTCACTAAGGCATTAATCACTTTCATATAACATACCTGACATATCACATATATCACTTAGTATCAAATTACTTATTCACTTTGACTTACATAACCACATGCACTACATCCTCACTTCATACATTAATTCGCATAGACACTAAAATATCACATATTTACAATACTTTTACATTTAAGATTTTAATTCACTTTCATATAACACTTTGCTTTCATAAAACACTTACTTAAATAGTTATTTCACTATTTTAGTACACATAGTAACTTTTGAATATTTTACAATTTAATCTCTAAATTCATGAAAGTTCAATATTTATTTATATAAAACTTTAATATAACTTTTCACTTCATTTAAACCTTTAATCACAATATTTATTTCAAACCAAATTTTAAACTCTTTACAATTTTGTCCTCTCTATAATGATTTCATTATTCTACATCTATTCACTTATTAATCAATGACAAAAAAATAACTTTCAATCTTTATAATTCAATCCTTAGTTTCATAAAATTTACTAATCACTAAACTATCACTTTATCATTTCTTACATTACTAACATACTTTTAATTACATATTCACTACTAAATTTAATATATATATATTCAATAATCTTAATCGTATCTTATTTAGTTATATCATATTAAAATTTAAATACTCAAATATTTAAATTAAAATAATGAGTTGAATTTAATTAAGTACTTACTTATTCCTCACTTGAAATTAACCTTTCTCTTCACTTTTCCTAACTTTCCTTTCATTTTCAACTTCATTCAAGTTGTTTCCATGACTAAAATTAACAAACACACTCTCTCCCTTTTCTTTCTTTCCCTCCCTTTTATTTTTGCTGCCCAACTTCTGTTCAACCTTTGTAGAAATATATATATATATATAAATTTAGTCCATATATTCCATCAACCAATCAACTTTCAACACTTTTCAACCTTAAGTTCCATAAATTTTCACAAACTTTTCACCTGATCAGATATGAGATTTTAATCTCATCATTTTGTCTCTAAATAACAATTAAAGATGAAAAAATTGCTTTTAGGTCCCTCCTCCATAAAATGAGAACATTACACTTTAGTCCTTGTACTTTTCCACTTTATTCAATTTAATTCCTATCATAATTTTCCAACTCCACATATCAATACATATCCATATCACAGTCATAATACTATTTATTAAAAATGGTCAATTTTCACTTTTAATCCTTCAACTTTAAAAAATTTTCAATTGAGTCCTTACTAACTTTCATTATTCACACTTTCTCTCCAAATACTTAATTCACATTTAAAATGCTTATCCTTTCTCAAAGACTAAAAAAAGCGACTTTTTTTAGAAACTTACCCCTTTCTCTTCGATTTCACAAAAAAAAGAGCGACTTTTGGCCTTCCGGCCGCCGTATACGGCGGAGCTGTCGCCGATGATCGATAGCCAACACGGCGGTAGTTCACCGGAGGATGGCCGGATTCTAGAAAAGGGGAGAGGGTTTTGGAGGGAAAATTTTGGTTTTTTTTTTGAAAAGTGCAGAAATGAAACTATTTAAAAAAAAATTGAGTTAAATAAGCCTTATGAAACGACGTCGTTTTGGGCCAGTGCTCTAGGCGCCAAAACGGCGTCGTTTTGGCTTTTGACCCAAGTCCTGACCCGCTCCGGCCAAGGATCTGCGTGTTTTTAACGGAAGGGCTAATTGCACCTTTAGCCCTTTCGCTTTTTAATTATTTTGCAATTAAGTTCCTTTCATTTTTTTATTTGTGCCCTATAATTTATTTCAATTTACAATTTAGTCCACCTTGAAGCTGTGTGTTTTGGAGGGTGGGGATTATTGCCCATTTAGTCCCTCCTTGTTATCCGCGCGTTCAACTTGGTCCTTTTCCTTTTATTTATTTCTGATTTGCCCCAATTTTTTTTAAAGTTTGAATTTTGTCCTTTTTGTTATTTTTGCTATGTTATTATTAAATTAATTAATTAACTATTATCATCATTATTATTTTCCTTTTATTTATTTACTTATTATTATTACTATATTGTTAAATTAATTAGTTTTGCATTATTATATTTCCTTTTATTTATTTATCTAAATATTTTAAATACATTTATTTTATTATGTCATTTTATCTTTTTATATCCTTTCATATAATTTTTTAATTTTTAGATTTTTATTATTGTTATTATTATTATTAATACCATCATTATTATTGTTAATATTATTCTTAAATTGTTTTATACAATATTATGTCTTTAGCTTTAAATTTTTAGTTCATTATCCTTATTATTTGTTTTTTTATTTTTGGCTTGTTTATTTTATTTTATTTTATTCTTCATATTATCGTTCACATTAATTCATTTATTGTTATTCTGCTATGCATATCGACACCGTAATTCATTTCACGTTTTATTACAAAATAGTATCACATTTTACCCAATACATTAAAAATGTTGTTCTAAATAAGCAATGTTTCGTATTTTGGGAATCCGAAAAGTCGTTACCTAACTTACGGGGTTTCGATCTTCTTGATAAATTCGAATACAGGAACTTTTTTTAACATAAGTTTTTTAATAATCTCGGGAATTAAAGAGCTCGTGTTTCAACTTACGGATATGGTTTCTTTATAAAACCGAGATAATCAAATATCTTTTAAAATAAATAAAGCCTTTGCTATTTAGTCTCATTTCGAGGATTTAAGACATTGTGTCCTAACTTACGAGATATAGTTCTTTTTCTCGATTAACGTGAAATATGTCGTTTTCTAAAAAAAATTCAATTAAGCGATATTTTAACAAAGAATTGTATTTTAAATTCTTTTTGAGTTTTCAATTTTCGACACTAAGACACTAATTAATCAGCTAGGTACCAATTTTAGGCGTTACGAGGGTGCTAATCATTCCTCGTACGTAACCTACTCCCAAACCCATCTTTATGAATTGCGTGGACCAAAACTGTTTTTTTAATAAATCAAGTCGTTTATTAAAAATAACCACTTTTCGAGGTGACCCGATCACACATCATCTAAAAGGATTTGTGGCGACTCCCATCTCCATTTTCGTTTTAAATAAAAAGTCGACCCCTTTTCAAAAAATGGTTTCGACAAGGGTGTTAATATGTATTCCCTTTAGAATAACAAATATCTTCTTATCTACATTTCGGAACTTTGAATGTTTCAAATTAAATAGCTCACAAGCCGTCTTTAATGCCTGTGTCTAGCTCCACTATCTCAAAGGGTATTGTACCCCATGATATGGTGCAATATAACTTTTTGCATATGCATAACCAACTTTGTAGATTACAATATAGCAATTGACTTATGCTAGGGTGCTCAAATACGTATTTATACAAGAATAATATAGAATTTATAATATAGCTTTTATAAACTTAATTTTTTATTAGATAAAAAGTTGTGTGAAATATTTGTATTTGATATGTTCAATAACAAAGTATATTGGTCCAATAATAAATATATAATTCTATTTTTAAAAAATGAAATATATCCTATAATTAAAATTTTTTTATTAGTGTATAAAATAACTTTTATAAATTTGTATAAAACTAATTTCTTAAACTTAAATAATATATGTGTTTGAAAAATCACAGGGTAATTGATAATTTCTTATAATTACCTGCATAATTACTCTCTGGTTCTTAGACTCCTCCTAAAAATCGAATAGTGCAATTAGAGTGTTCCAATTACATTTAATTCGGTGAAACCCACCAATTATAATAGTTTTTTAAACATATGTAATTACAAATAATTACATCAAAATCTAATTATTAAATGGATTTTCAAATAATATTGGAACCAATTCAAATTATAAATATATATATATATGTTTCTCATTTGTGTTTCTAGTTTTCTTTGGTTAATTGGAGGATTGATATGATTTTTATTGCCTACTTAATTTTCTTCTTAAAGGCTTTAGATTGAAATGGGAAAAGAGGAATCTATATTTAATTTTAATATGAATTATTACTGTTGTTTATGGTCAAGTAAAAATTTTAGGTCCATTTTCTAGGTTTGGGTTTAGTTTAAAAAATGGGCCTAAACTTTTTTTCAAGTTCGATGGAGATAAAAATGTTAAAATTCTAGTCTGGTCTACCTGTATTAAAATTTTTATAGAAAAATAAATTTAAAAAATATAAGACATCAAATATACTAAAAACATTAAAATAAATGTTTCCTAACAAATGAAAAAAAAAACTTAAATAACATTAAAATAAGTGCAACTTAGAAAGCAAATACCTCTAAAATAGTACCAAAACCAATAATAAAAAAAGAGTTATATAATATCCAAACAATAACAACAAAATAATAGCAATATAATAGCAAAATGATAGCAAAATAATGAAAAAATAGTGAGTAAAAAAAAACAGTTTCTTTTTACAAATTTGGGTTGAGCCAGACTGGTCCGGACAAAAAAAGCTTACCCGAGACCCGATCTATTTAGAAAGCAGACATCATTTTTTCCATACTCATTTTTCGAGCCTATATTTTAATCCAAACCCTATTATTTCAGGCGAACTTTCAGGCCAAGCCACAAATCTAACCACATGTAAAAAATATATCTCTCTTAATTTTCCATTGTCCTCATCATTTCCATTGTAAATTTTTGGTTAAAACATGTTTTAAATTTCTACATTTAAAACCTTTCACTTTTATAATATTAACAATTCAATTTAAATTTTTAAATATGAAAAATAAAAAAATTATCTTCAAAATAAAAATGCATTACGAATGGTAAGATTGCATATTTTAGCTGTTTTTGTTTTCAAATTTATTAATATATTATATAATTAAACATGCTTTTATATTTTTATTTGAAGGATAGAGAAAAATTATGAATAATTTTATGAAAAGCTAAAAAATCAAAAGAAGAGAAGCTAGTAATTAATCCCTATAAGTAGATATTGAAAACATATATTAATGTTAGCAAAAATAAATAACTCTTAGAATTCAAATAAAATCAATTGATTTAATTATAAAATTTTGAGTGATTTACCAGGCTCATTTTTTTAAAAAAAAAATGAAAATGGGCCACTTTTGTTAAAATTTACGGAAATAAGCCGATTATACAAAAGCACGCTCAACTGGTGCCATTTTTAGGGGAAAATAAAAAAAAAGCGTGTCCAGCTCAGAGCTTTTTTCCCCCTGACCAATAAAATGCGTCCAGGTCAGCTGCTAAAGAAAAGCGCATCTAGGTTAGCACGTTTTTCCCTGTGTTTTTAGGGTTTTAATTGTTTAATTAGGGTTTAGGGTTTATTAAATTAGGATTTTAGTGTTTTATTTAATTTTAAATGTTTATTAATTAGTGTTTTAAGGTTTTAGGAAAAATAATTTTATTATTAGGGTTTTGGGTGTGTGTTAATTAGGGTTTAGGAATTTATTGTTAGGATTTTTAATGTTCAAAAATTAGGGTTTAAGGGTTATGAAAAAAAATTTTGACGAGATGAGTTTTCAAAAAATATCCCGGGAATCCCGAGATATCTGAAACATTTCTAAAAAATGCCCCGGATAGTGGGGGTTGAGGTTTGTAGAGAAAAATGCTCCAAGAAGGATGCACTATCAGCAAAAGTACTGAAAACACTTCCAGTTGGATGCCCTTTTTAGTATTGCTGCTGATAATGCATCTTACTTGGAGCGTTTTTTCTCTACAAATTTTAACCCCTACTATTCGGGGCATTTTTACAGAAACGAATGGGATGTTATCCCTTGGGCTATAAATGACTCATATTTCAGCCTCTGGCGGCATAAGTTGGAGCAATAGAATTTGAAGAAGTTCAGAAGAATATAAGTTCGTAGGGAATGTATAAGTTGGAGCAATGATACTATTTGTAAAAAAAAGCAAGCATAAGCATTGATTTTTCGTGTTAATATTTATTTGAAGCATTATATTTTTTGCATAATTTTTTTGTTTCGAAATTCTCTCAACAAATGATTTGGTTAAAAATGAGTGGACAGATTAGTGTTATTATTTATTACGACAGTGAAGTCCGTAACACCGAGAATGGCATGGTTTTTTTATGGGAGAACACAACACAACTGGATTTTAACCAGAACATAGAGTTGCTAGAACCTCAGAAAAGAATTAGGCAAAAAATCGTCGGATCTACGACAATGAGAGTATTGTCTCATAAGTATCGATTTTGTGCTTCGGTCGATCCTGCGAGATATGATGCATTCGCTATCAAAGGTGCTCGGAGCTTGGAGGCGATGGTGCAGATGCATATCGACAGTGGATCATCGTTTCTTGAGTTATATGTGGAATTTTCAAGGCCAGTTGAAGGACTTGCGACTTCAACATCTTTTCCTGTTCGAGAGGTGAGAATGGTTGAAAATGTCGATAATCTAACCACTTTGTTAGAAAGTTCCCATTATGATATCTCAGAATCATCAATAAGAAAACATTCATCTATCTCGGCCTTAGATTTCAATCGTGGGAGGTAGAACCTCGAACTATCGGGTTTTGGTGGTAGAACGAAATATATGACCCCTGCACGACACTCAGTTAGTGGATGGGACATGAACCTCGGTGGATTAATGTTCAACGCTGAGAATACTTGTTGGGGAATGGCAGTAACTTCCAGTGATTGGTAATTGACATGTAATTTTAGACGTTCTGACATGTACACGAGAAGGGATGATGTACTCCCTACGATGTCCATCGACGAAGGGACCTCCAACATGGCAGATGTTGGTAGGTTCGAGAATGAAGATGACAATGAATCTGATATGGATCCACCCCGGGAGCCCAATGCCAACGGTTCAGAAGTTGCATTATTTTCTGAAACAGAGCCTATTCTAACTAAACCGAAGATGGTGAAGGGGGTGAAGAAGAAGAAGAAGAATATACATGATTCACGGCGTACTCTTCTCCAGCCCACATGCATAATGTCGATCTATCGACAGAGGATGGGTTGGAGTTTGCAGAACTACCACACAAGAGGCTTGGCCGTGCAAGTCATTCGTTTGATTCGAATGATTTGATATGTGAAAAGAATCAAAGTAAATTTTCATTTTGCTATAATATGTGAAAAAAATCAAAGTAAATTTCCATTTTGACTAAATGTGAATGGTACAAAAATCAGACAGTGTACAAAAAGATTCAAAATAACTTCTATTTTCTTAAATGATACAATATAAAATTAATCAATGCATATTCCAGTTAGAATTTGTGCCACATAGGGGTAGTTGACGGTTACGCACTGAATTCTTTCTGGGTTTAACTTCTGGGTGGGGTTGTGGTCTTAGTTGTTCCTTTTCTTCGCCTTCGGTCAATTACAATCCTTACATTATCGGTTGCCATCATGTATCCTCCGGTCTATAAATAGGTGTTTGGAAAGATGACTCACATTGCTAGAACAAAGATTCTGGAGGTGTTTGCGTCATAAACGACGAATGTGCGTAACTATGTTGAGTTCCATAAACCAATGGGATAACAAGTGGACTCTTCGTTGGTGCCTCATTCATAGATAGCCTATACATTATCGTAAGCATCAGCATCATCAAGAAATGAGATGGCTCGGGCGTGTGCCACATCGGGGATGGATGACCAACAGTCCAACCTGACATAGGATTAGAAGTAAAAAAATGTGGTGCAATATATTATACTTGTGTGAAAATAAAAGGGTTAGGATACGCACTAGAATAAGATGGTACATACTGAACGGGGGGTGGTGTGGGCATCGATGTTGAGGCCGTCGGGGCCAGTTCTTGCGTGGGCGTTGATGATGGGTTCGCCTTGCCACCCCTTGGATTTAAAGGGCCCCGTCGTGGCCTACTCATATGGAGATGCTGACACCTTGCCTCTTCCCTGTACAAATATGGCTTGTTATGGATCCTAAACCATGGCATGTACTCCAGATTGCATGCTAACTCCAAAATAATAATAGGTTTGTGAGTAGGTAAAAAAATCATATCGATTATTTTACATGTTGATATATTGCGAGCGGAATACCGGCCAATTCTCATCTAGTCATCGTAAGTCGATACGATGCAGATCATCAAGCTCTTGAGGTACCATGGGTATCGACTGTTAGAATCTGAACTGTCGCAACACTTTATCAGTCTCGTGCATCTCAACGGTTGCGTACACTACCACAAAGAATTCCTCGAGGATTACTGCTCAAATTGTCAGATCCTCATATGGTGTCTATTCAAACTGTATTAACGTGATAAAAAATATTATTTATATATATACTATTAAATACAAAATCGACTACGTTATTTGTATATAGTTTAAAATTAAATAAATACATACCTCCGCTTCCGATCATTGGTCTAATAGAAGGCGTATATATTGAAGCTCGGTAGGTAATCCCACGTGACTCGACGCATGGTTCCACCTATTTAAATAACTTATTAGCATAATAATTTAAATTTAAATCAATTTAATCATGGGGATATCTACTGAATTTTACCTTGTTACGAATAGGAATGTATACGGTTAGTTCGCTCGATTGCCCATGACTGTAGTAGTAAAAGGTAACCACCAATTTTGATTTCCGCTGGTTACTCAGCTCAACACATCTCCCGGTACAATGTCGCCAACATGGTGGATCCCCAACTGAGTTCGCCTGCTCTTCTAAAATCAACGAGTTTCAGCAACCACCTTAGATGGACAAGATTTCGTGACTTATCCAGCATCAGGATACCCCCGATGATCTGAAGGATATACGCCCAAGCGCATCGTTCTCTTTAGACTTCAGTCGAATCCTCAACCAGCTCCGCAAAATTTTTCGTATCCAAGCCATTTTGATCCAACCTCTGTAAATCATCTCCGGAATTACACCCAAAAGATTTAACATACGACTCCCCAATCAGCAAACTGAATAGAGCCAATGACTACTGACCCGTCTACGGGTAACCCCAACTATAAATACATGCCTTCTAAAGTGATAGTACACTCGCCGTATGAAAGATGAAATGTGTGCGTCTCGGGTCTCCACCTCTCCACCAATGCACTTATGAGTTTTGGATCCAACTTACACCCCTAGCCTATAAGAGCTACGTGCCAAAAATCGACTTCCCTCTAGTATGTTTCGATCAACGGTGATGGAGGACTAGGTAGATTACGAATATGACATTGTAAAATTCGATCTTCCAACTATTTACGTAAAAAATATAAAAAATATTAAGTTAAAATATAACAATGAAATAAAAAATTTAAAAAAGATTAAAAATTATTAAATTTTTTTCTTACCATTTGCAATTGGTTGACGAAGATGTGCTTGTTATCAAGATGGATTAGAGAACTAGCCATTGCTAAATTATATTGAACACGAACAAATTTTTAATAAAAAATTATTATAGCCATTGCAAGTGACCGTAGGGGGGAACGCGCTGGCTTGGATGCGTTTTACTGGTCAGGGGGAAAAAGTGATGAGTTGGATGCACTTTTCTAATTTTCCCCTGAAAACGACACCAGCTTGGCGCGTTTTTGTATAATCAGCCCATTTTCGTAAATTTCAACAAAAATGACTCATTTCCATAATTTTTTAAAAAAATGGGCCTTTTCTGGTAAATCACTCTAAAATTTCACTCTACTGTTTTATGAAAATCAAATAATTAATTTTTTTACTTTAATTGTCAAAATTTAATTCTTGTAACTTATGAAAACTAAAAAGTGGATTTAATTGAATAACAGTCTTAAACTTTACCATTAAATCATTAATACAGAAATAAACTCTTTTAACAGAAGAATATTAGGGGAAAAATCAATAATTCAACAATTTGAATGAAAAAAAAGCAAAAAAAAAAAGAAAAAGAAAGAAAGAAAGAAAAGAAAAGAAAAGCTAAAATTATTGTGTTTGTTAAAAATTGAACTAATTTCTTAATTTCCGTTAAATATAAAGACTACCCTCTCAATTTTAATAAAATAAAATAACCAAAATTTATAATTAAACAAAATAAATTTTGATAATTGCAAATAATGCTTATAAATAACTCGGATAATTCCAGATACTAATATCAAAATCTAGCTAAAATGTTTTAAAGAAAAATCCCCATAAATTCTGCATTCCCTTGTAATAGAAGAGATTTTGTTTATTTAATTCTCTACTTTACTTTTCACATATAATCATAATAGTTGGAATCAGATCGGATCAATTGGTATATCAATTTAAAATAAGAAAAAGAAACAATTGACTTATAAATTAGTATAAATCAGAATAAAAATTGCTTGAGTCAGTGATAAAATCAAATGAACCAAATTTTATAATTTTTTAATTGAAATCAGATCGACAATCAGACCGATCGAATCAGGAACTAATGGCCTAACTTATTTGACCACTAGTCCAGTTTAAAAAACCATGCATATGATTTCATCTTCATCGTTTACTTATTTAAGATTGTGAGCATATCCAAATTAATAAAATAATGAATATCATGTCATCACTTTAATGACAGTAACTAATATTTTTATCAATTTAAACTTTCTAATAACATTATAAAATAAAAATAAATAAATTATACCAAATTAAAATAGAAAGGTTAAATCTAAATGTCATGATTAAAAGTCTAAAACTAAAATTAGACCCATATATAGAACAGGTAAATTAAAAAAATTACTATTTTTTAAATATACAATTAACCCCCTAATCCCTAAGGAGTATTTAAAAATATAAAACTTGGAAGCCTTGTAAAATTAAAAAGTTACACTATTAGTTTATCATATATAGCATATCATTTATTATATATCTATGTAATATAATTTTTAATGGCATTTTGCAAGTTATATTTTCATAAAAGTCCTTCAAGTTTGTTTATATTCAAGAATTTTCAACTTACAATTGTACTTAGTACTTCAAATTCTAAATACTTAATTAGAAAATTTTCTATTCAAGCGGGTTCTAGAGTAATTATGTGAACTTTGTGGGTTGGTTGGGTAAATAGTTAGATCTTAAAATTTAGTTTTGTTAAATTAGAACTAAAAGTTTTTGTTAGTGGAAAAAATTATGATTAATGGTATTAATTATACTGTCTGACCTGGGATTAAAGGAAGCGGTGGTGAAAGACTATATATAAGAAGGATTATTCATGTTGATATTCATTTTTTCTCTTATTCTTCTATCTTCTTCTTCTCTGGTTCATTCTGCAAGTTAAAAAAACTAAGAAACGAGTTGCATGAAAGGAAGAATCTGAGCTGTTAGCATAAATACTTGAGAATTTAGCAATCTGGTAATCCTTCTAACTCTTATGTACGTTTCGATTTAAGGAAAAAGAAGAAAAGTCTGGGGGTTTCAACATAAATAATTTTGAACTGTGATGTTAAAGTCGTAGTTATCAATTATAATTCTTTTGCATGCATATGGATTAAAGTTTCTTACATATATATATCTTCGTTTTGATCTTTATATAATTGTTATATTTAGCCAACCAAGAAAGAGGAGGTTCAAGTGATAAAGGGAAGGCTAAGCAGGTGTAAACTGTGTCAACCTAGGTATTTTGTTGGTGAGTTTCTAAACTCAAACTTTCCATGGTTATTTTATATAAATCTATATAGTATTGTAATTCCATGTTGTGGTTGTTTTCATGCTCTGCTAATGATGAGTTGTATTACCATGGATGGTTTATGTAAAGTATTGTTTTACAGTTGCATGTTCGATTATACTTTTCAGATCACTGTTTGATAAACTTTCATTGGGAAAAATAATTATTGATGACGTTATCTTCTTCATGGTTCACATGATGCTATGTTTTGGTATGATGTGTTGTGTTTTCGATAAAATGATCAGTTGAATGCTTGCTACAAGCCTGTTTAAATTATGAATGATATGGAGGGCTATTTTGGCGGATGGAAGATGAAGAAATGTCATGTTGAACACTCTTTGTCACATGTTATTTGGTTTTGTGGAGGTTCGGATAGATAGTACGAATAATGTATATGCATGGTTTTAGGCTTTGCAGAGGTTCGGTTGGATTATATGGAGATATATTCGCAAATAATTATGATAAACCAATGTGGGTTTTATGTACGTATGAGACTCTGTGGAGTCTAAGGCTATAAGCCACATATGTGTAAGTAAGTCCATGCTCAAGGCATATGAAAGTTGTGAAAGATATGAAAGTCTATTGGACTTATTTTATATGCTTTATGTTAAAGTTAAATATGAGATTTCGCCAAATGAAGTTCGCGGCAAAGTCCGCTTGTATGAATCCACTATGATTGTGAAGTTCTATGAATCCGCATGTTTAAAGTTTGGGTTTAAGATTTAAGGTGTTAAATTTGAAGTTTAGGGTCTTGAATTTAGGATTACTTTTGCATTTATTTATAATAAATTAATATTAAATTATATTTAAATAAAGTTATTACTATTTTTATTTATAAGTTTTATTTTTATTTTATTCAATGATGAAATGCCATGTTATTATTCACTAATGGTGCATAAAACCCATATGGATAATGGATCAAATATCTTCTGAATTAGTATTAAATATTATTATTTTCAAATCAATTTGAATAAAATAAGTCTTTTTGCACAAAACTATGATTTAGTAAACCAAGTTTGATGTGGATTAGGCTTAATGTTGATGTAAAGTTTCAATGAGGTAGAGAAGGTAATGAGGTTTTAGAATGATTCACCAGTGTAAGGCATAGATCCATCCATGATTGGAATGAGGAAGAAAAGTATTGAAGAGTTCCCTTGATGAGAGAATGGGCCCAAATATGTGTATGGTGATTGGATTCCCTTTGCCTAATTTTGAAAAATGTATATAAAGATGTCCCTGATGAGACCCACAATGTGACTAAGATGTTTATGATAACAATTCTTCTAATTGAAGGAAACATTATAATGTGATTTTTTCTTGAGATAAAAGCAACAGTAAAATTTTTTTCTTGCGGATGAGGTCAATTTGATTTAAGAAAATTTACATATATTTCTTCTTACAAAAACTATGGTAATCCGCAAGTATTGCAACCATTGGTAAGTATTTAAAATTATGCTCATAGTGAAGATAAAACAATCGTTTAAAATTAAGTTTGCCTCGAAGATGGAGCAACCATTTGGGATTACATTGATGTAATAAGGCGAATCATTGTTCAATGAGATCGTTTGGGATTATGATCAATATGTGTAGAATAATTGTTCAATGAGATCGTTTGGGATTATGATCAATATGTGTAGAATAATTATTCAATGAAATCGTTTGAGATTATATTGAATATGTGAGAACTGATTAACATTGATTGAAAAAGTGTAATAAAGATATTATCTTTAAAAAATTCATAAAAAATGACAAAGTGTGAATATTGTCATTTTCATAGTCATACATTACATATTTGTCTAATGACATTTTCAAAATTTTTAAAGGGTGTAAAGATATTTTCCCAAAATTTTAGAGGGGTAATGCCAAATGAAGATGAAGAGAGAATGCTTAATGCCAAAAGACAAATGGCAATAACTTTTGTAGAGCTATGTCTTAGTGTATCTATGGTGAACTTGACCAAGTGGAGCATTGGATTGAGCCTGTCATATATCTGTCGAAACCATTTTAAAAATTTGAAAAAAAACGAGAATCGACTTTGAAAATGCAAATGGGAGTCGCCACCGATCTGTAATGAGGTGTGATCAGATCACCTTGAAAACGATTTTAGGTCTACGAATCTTGAGAAAATAGGTTCGGGAGTCGGTTACGCACGAGGAAGGGTTAGCACCCTCGTAACGCCCAAAATTGGTACCGAATTGATTATTTAATGTCTTAGTGTCAAGAATTTGAAACGATTTTAGGATAGGATCCTTTGAAAAGAAAATTTGAATGAAATAAATTGGATGATGAGACTCACTTATTTCAAAGCAATAAATTGTTGCACTCAATAAGTTAGAGTGCAACATTTTAAATCCTCAAAATTAAGTCTATCTCTCGATTTTCAAAACCTATGCATTTTAAGAAGGGTATTTGATTATTTGGGTCAAATGAGAAAATCAAAACCCAGTAAGTTAGGGTTCGATTTCACAAAATTCCTAAATATCGAATATTGCCATTATTTTCATTTGTTAGAAAAATCCTCGTCTCGAGAAAACAATATGTAACATCCAATGCGTTAGGACACCACGTATCGAATTCCCGAGAATGAGCTTTTTATCTATGTTTTAATTAAAGAAAATCTTCGATTATTTAGATTCAACGAGGAAAATTGGAACCCAATACGTTAGGGCTCAATTCTTTCGAAGATTCCAAATACCGAACTTTGCATTATCTTGAAAGTTTTTGAATAAACCATATTAAACACGACTTTTTGAACGAATAAAGCACAATGGAATAACAATGCACGACGTGAGGCGATAATTCATAAACCACAATATAAGTTAATAAACACTAATAATAAATGAATGCCAATAAACAAATACCATACGCATAAAGACAATAATTTCACATCACATGTAGGTATCAACATTAACATTTAAAAGCTAATAGTAATAAAAAATACTAAGAAACAAGTGAATTAATACAAACACCAACCCAATGTACAAGTTTGAAATAACTAAAAAATATGAAAGAAAGGAAATTATATATTAAAATAAATTTAAAATAAGTAATACATAAATGAAAATTTGAAATAAATTAAAAATACGGTTAAAGATAAATACTACATAAAATAATAATGTCCAAATAAATTTTAAAGTAAGTATTATATAAAAATAGATCAAAGTACATTAAATAATACATATATGTACGTATATTTATAATAACAATATATAATGAAGATTAAACAATAATACGCAATAAATTTTGAAACAAATGTAT
Source organism: Gossypium hirsutum (assembly GCF_007990345.1). Classification (NCBI taxonomy): domain Eukaryota; kingdom Viridiplantae; phylum Streptophyta; class Magnoliopsida; order Malvales; family Malvaceae; genus Gossypium; species Gossypium hirsutum. Next base: position 7,645,691 of record NC_053449.1, read on the forward strand.
AATAAATCCAAAGTGGTAATGCAATTTTATTTATAATATAAAATAATACTACATAAAAAATACGTAATAAAACTAACTATTAATATATGATAATAATTCAAAACTTAAGGTAATAATATAAATAACAAAATAATGATATATGTACATAAATAAATAAACACATAAACTAATACAAATAATAATATTAATAATAATAATAATAATAGTTAAGTAATTTTAAAAAGCGCAAGGGGGACTAAATCGAAAGTTAAATCCAAATTTAAGGGAAAGAAAATGCAATTAGAAATGTCTAAGGGTCGTATTAGAATACGCGCGTAATATTGGGGACCAAAAAGGGAAATAATCCCGTGCCCTCAAAACGCAGCATTTAAATGAAGACCGAATTGAAATAAATTCAAAATTCGTGCGGGAAAATTACAAAAAAACAAAGATGAAATTAAAAAGATGGAGCAAAGTGGAGGGATCGAAGGCGCAAATAGACCACGCAACAAAAATGCGTGGATCCTCCCCTGGTCGGGTCACCGCGCGAGTCGCTATGGGCAAATAGCGTCGTTTTTGGCCATTGAGGTTGAGGCTCAAAACGGCGCCGTTTAGGTCCTCTATAAAACCAGATTTTTTCTTAAAAATTTCATTTCTTCCCTTATTTTCCAAAAAAAAAAAAACAGAGAAACCTCTCTCTCTCTCTCTTTCAAAACCCAAAATCCGGCTGGCCAGCTCACCAAACCACTGCGTCAGCCGTCGGTCGCCAGCGACGGCACCGCCGTACGTGGTGGTCGGGAATCTAGAAACTCTCCGTTTTCCCTCGCTCTTTGCCGTTTCAAATCCTAGGCCTCCGCCCATTCAACTTCGACTCGCCCAGAGGAGAAGAAGGCTTCATCGGCGCACCCACGAAGGTAAAACTCCTTCTCCTTTCCTCTCTTTATTTTATTACTTATATATATACATCAAAACGAAGAACAGATTGAAGAGAGAAAAATAACAACTTTGAAATCACCTTTAAGAACTGTTTTTTATTGCTTTTCTTTCAAGGATTTCATACAATATTCGTCCCAACCCTCTTTCGTTCGGTTTCATCCCTTTTTATATCGAAAATACTCAGTAATAAAAAGAGAAAAATATCAAAATCTCATTCCCTTTTCGCTATTTTTGTCTTCTTCCGTTTTTGCTGCTTTGGCTTGTTTTGTTTGCTGCAGGTATTGGAGTACGGAGGTGGACGTGGCACGTACAGAGGTGCGCGTGAGGCCGAGGGAAAGCCCTGGTGGCTGCGTCGCTGGAGGCCAGCCATTGCTGCTAGGGTTTCTGGTTCTTTTTCTGTTTTGGGCTAGATGTAGTTGGGTTTAGGTTTGGGCTGATTGGGTTTTCTGGATATTGGGTTATGTGGGTATTGTAATTGGATTTAGTGATTGGGCTTCAATACGAATTTGGCCATTGTAATTGGACTATTTTTTATTAGGTTTATGATTGGTTTATGGGCCGTGCAAAAATGGGTATTACAATATCATAAATGGAAATTAAGAGTGCGTTTGGTTCGCTGTATTGGATTAGAGATGTATTGGATTAGAAGTGTATTGGATTAGAGGTGTATTGGATTAGAGGTGTAATAGCAAATTAACTGTTTGGTTGAATGTAATGGAATAGATGCGTAATAGTAATCTTGTGTTTGGTTGAATGGAATAGAGGTGTAATAGCATAGTGGAAAAAACTAAAATGACTAGAATACCCTTAGCATAAATTTATTTTGGTAAATGATTATTGTTATTGTTATTTAAATTTTAATAAGATTATTATTATCAATAATAAATATTTTAATCATATTTAAACATAATTATTATTAAACATATTTTAATTAAAATATATAATTTAATAAAATTCTTAATAATTACCAGAAATTTGTTTTGGTAAATTATTATTGTTATTGTTATTTAAATTTTGATAAGATTATTAATATGAATAATAAATAATTTAATCATATTTAAACATAATTATTATTAAATATATTATACTTAAAATATATAATTTAATAAAATTCTTAATAATTAATATTCTTATATGAATTTACTCAAATCATAATATATTATATGATACTATAAAAGATAATTTGAAATAATTAATATTAAATATATTTTAATTAAAATATATGATTTAATAAAATTTAAAATAATTATAACTAATAAAATTTAATAAGTAAGAATTGAACTCTAAAAAATAAAAAAAACATAACCATATCGAATTATCATCAAGAACTCGATTGAATTTACAACAATTCTGAATTAAACGGAAGTACTGCCTCAATATCTCACTTTCAACTAAAAATATAAAGCAAGCATTCAATAGAAGAAATTCAAGCCGATACAATATCTCTTTCACCTTGCTCTCAACTCCAATTGGCCTTCCATGAAACCGATTCTTCACTTCAAACAAAATAGCTCACCAATCTAGCAGGAAAACGAATACTGTCCAAAGTTGCCATTGAAAATAACCTCCAACTTCATGTGTCCATTCCACAAGTTAAGGGAAAAAGCAATCTCTGCCAATTCTGGATTTATATGATGCATTGATAAATCAGTAAATAGAAGGCCATGAGGTATGGTTGCTAAAAAATCACAATGAATCAAAAGTAATTTACCTCTCCAGGAAGGCTAAATTGCCAAGAGCACATGTTTCCTCTAAAGCACCAAAAACCAGAAGACATATTTGTTGACAAGTTGCAGTACTGCCTCAAGATCTTAGTTCAACTACAATATAAAGCAAGCATTCAGCAGAAGAAATCAAAAGCTTACTTGTTCCTCGTTTTCAGCAGAAGGGATAGGATCATCTCAAAAGATACTGGTTTTTATTTTCATTGCCACATTACGAGTTTGTATTCTTTGAGAGTTTCTAACAATTCTATGCAATACCAAGATGCAAAAGATCGATAGCCCAACAAAGGGGGCAGATGATCATTTATTTTTCGTTCTCAAAGCGGAACATTCATCATCAGTCTTAGATATTCATCCATCGAAACTCAACAACAAACAAATTATTACCATTTACCATAGGTGAAAAAAATCTTTGCAACCCATACATCACAAGACTTCCACACAAAAGGTAAGAACACAAGGAAGTGTTGGGGAAGCTCATTAGCAAGTTTGTTATAAGTAACCTATGAACATTTAAACATGTCAATGCTCAAACTCGCTCACCACTACCTTCTGATTCCATGGCCTTTAAACTTTCTGCCATCATTTGATCTCTGTTCTGTCTTTGTCTTTCTACAGCAACCATATACAGGGCTACATAAGAACTAATTGTGAATTACCAGCAAGAACAAGGAAACAAGATGAAGTTTATAATTCAAGAGTGAAAATAATTCAACAAAAAAGTGAAAATAATCCAATTTATCTGTCCGCATTTATCCTTCCTACAATTCACCTTTTAACAATTATAGACCTAGTAAGAAACCTATAACAATCACAAAAGGCAGCAGCCAAACTTTACCTTCCCGGTAGGGAGCCCACTCATGCTTACGCAGATGATGTGGAGCATCAAGTGGAGGCAACATCCCAAATTTCAGCATAATAGATGGCCTAAAACAATAATTAGACCATTAAACAAATAAGAAATTAGGTTAAAAAAACTCATTGATCCGAAAAATAGTAGCAGCATGAGCAATTTGACTCGCCAACTGAAAGAAAAAGGAGAAATTAAATGAAAATTTGTAACATAGGGTAGAAAGAGTGAAGAGAAACAGAGGGATTTTCCATTACTCGAGTGGCGAGCTCGAGAGACTGAGCGTTGTCGATGATAGAACCAGCGATGGCTACGGTGACAGTGGGGATATCGTCGGCTTTTTTGGTTTCACTGGTTGAGAAGAAGAAGGTCGACTGGTTGAGAAGGCAATCGAAAGAGTGGCAGAGCGAAAAAGAAAAGAAAGGAAACGGAGGGAACAAATCGGCAGCAAAGAGGCATAATGGACTAGGAGGAAATCGGCAGAAAACAAAAGCAAAGAAATAAGGAAGGAAATCGGATGAAGGAACAGAAGAGAAACAAGGGGATGGGGGGAGGGCAAATCAGGGAGGTGATGCTCAATCGGTAGCTAATCTGGGCAAAGAGGGGGGAATAGAAATCGGTGGTTTTCACCGATTAAGAAGGTAATGGATTAGATGCGTATTACCAATACATCAAACCAAACGACGTGTTAGAGAGGTATTAGGTGGGGCCCACCGATTAGGGGTGTATTGGCTTAGCCAATACACCAAACCAAACAAGCTGTAAGGTGTTGAATAACAATAGGGATAGTCTAAAGCAATAACTTTGTAATTTTTCCAAAGTTGAGGGCGTTATTGAAATTTTACCAAAATTGGGGCGCCACCTGCAATTTCCTTACGTTGACCGAATTTAAAAGGAAATATAAAGGAAGAGGCGTGAATCGATATTGGGCAAGAAAAGTAGAATAAGCCATGCTTGACCTTTAAGCTAATGCCCATTTTATGGTCATTTTCTACAACAATTAATACATAATCTATTTTTACCTTGGTTCCTTAATGCAGAAAAATAAAAAGGAAAAAAGTAGATAAAATTCTTCTAAGCTCTTAACCAGGTTAGGATTTAATTGATGTAAATTTTAAAATTCTAACCTCCTATTTTTTGAGTGTTACATTTATCGCAAAATCCAACTCATCAATTTATTTATATCATTATCAAAGTTAACTTTTAAAAAATAAATTAAAATTAAAATTAGAGGCGTTAATGATTATTTTTAAAAAAAATTAAGGAACTCATTTTTAAAAAGCACAGAATGTATATAAATCAAAATTTTAATATTAAATATTATACAAATCAAATTGAACAATATAAAGGTTTTCACACTGAAATATCTCATTTTATTATATATTAATTTTTAAATTAATCAAAAAGATACTAAAAAAAATATCAATTAAAGTTTTTTGTTTTGATTGAAAATTACCTAATCAAGTTGGTGTCATTTGAATCAATTAATTCTATAAATCTAATGAAATCCAACTAAATAACTTCTCTCTTTTACCTTTATATTGAGAAATTTTATAATTAGAACAATAAATATTAAAATATTCTCAATAAAATAAATGTTTTTAAGCTTTAAATTTATTATTTATTCTAACGAGATAAGATAAGTTTAAATATTAATAATTAAATTTACCTTGAAGGTAAAGCAGTCATTAAAGATTACATTAATATAAGTAAGGCGAGTCATTGTTCATTGAAATCATTTAGGATAATTATAAGTATGCTAGGTGTCGAAACCGCTTTTTTGAAAACAAAAATTTTGGTTATCGACTTAAAAAAACAAAAACTAGAGTCACCACCGATCCTTTATTAAGGTGTGATCGGCGCACCTTAAAAATAATTTTGGTCCGCGGAATTTGAGAAAAACAGGTTCGGGAGTCAGTTATGCACGAGAAAGGATTAGCACCCTCGTAACGCCCAAAATTGGTACCAAATTGATTTTATTTATGCCTTGGTGTCGAAAACTTGAAAAGATTTTAAAAGGAAACTTTTTTTATTTCATGAATGAATTAAAATGATAAGACATTCTTATTTCAAAGAAATAAAACACCACACCCAATAAGTTAGGGAACAATGTTTTTAAATCTTCAAAATACCCGAATATTGCCTTTTGCTTTTGAAAATTCTTATTTCGAGAAGAAAATGTCATGACCAGTAAGTTAGGACCCAACATTTCGAATTCCCGAGAATAAGCTTTTATTTAAAATTTGCGAATTTATTGCAAAACAAATACTTGGCTTTCTAAATTCATCGAAAAATAATTGCAATCCAGTAAGTTAGGGCACAATCTTTCCCGAGAATCATGGATGCCAAATATTTTAGAAATTTGTAAAAATATGATGATTTTAATGCTTCGATAAAACCAAAATACACATTTTTTAAAAAAGGATATGCTAAAAGCGGTAATGCATAACATGAGATCAATATTCTAATTTCAAGCATATATGAATAAACATTTACAAATATATACAAGTAGGTATAATATACAAATAAATTTACAAAGAAAAAGAGATACATCAAATAAAAAAAACTAATAATAAATGCATGTATATATGTGTACGAAAATCATGAAAATAAAATAAAGATAAAAAATGTATATGTGTATATATTTACAAAATAAAGTATATAAAAGTTTTAAAAAAATATAAAAATATACATAAAAACGTATGAACAAAAGATATGCATGTATTCATAAAAGCTTTAAATATATATATATATTTTAAAAAAATGCGTATATATTATATATAAAAATATGTGTGTTTAATACATAAAAAAAATGCATATATATATTGTAAAAACCATGCGTGCATGAATATAGAAATAATGATAATAACCATAATAATAAATAATATAACAATAATAAATAATGGTATAATGATAAATATTTTTAAAAAAATAGAAAAAAACTAAAATGGACTAAATTGAACTTAAAAACAAAAAAATGGAGTAGATTCGAAAATAAATAAAAGAGGACAAACTTGAACATGCGAGCAACTATGGGGGACTAAAAGGGAAATTAATCCCACCCTCCAAAACTCTGCGCAACGAAAGACCGAATTGAAACAGAAATGAAAGATGCGGCTAAATTTAAAAAAAAAACAAAATGAGTTTAATTGAAGTGCATCGCAAAAAGGAAGGGCCAATTGCGCAAATAGATCATGTGACGTCAGAGTGCGCGGATCCTCCCCTTCGGGTCGGGTCACCGCGAGGGTCGCACCTGGTTAAAACGACGCCGTTTTGATCTGTTATTTAAAACATATTTTTTTCTCTAAAAGCATTTACCTGATTGAAAAGAAAAAACAAAAAAAGCTTCTATGGTACTCTGCTAGGGTTTAATCCGTAGCGTCCTCGCGCCGCCGTTTAGCCAGTGCCGGCGCTCCGATTGCGACGGAGACGACCACCGTTCGGCGTCTTCGACGAAAGAGGTTAGATTTCCCCTTTTCCTTTTTGTGTTATCTTATTATTTTTTAAAAAAAATCTAAAGAAAGAAAATAACGAAGAGGGAAAAAAAAGATTAGAAACCCGATTTCACCTTCAAAAGTACTGTATTCTCAGTATTCTCCTTTTTCTTTTTCAATCCCCCCTTTTTCATACAAATCTAGGCTTTTATAGCCTACGAAAATACATTAGTTTACAATCCTTTTGTTTTGTGGACTCTTAGTCCGTTTTTATTTGCAGGTGGTTGTGCGAATGGCGCGCGTGGAGGGGCTGATCTCCGAATCCTACGGCGCTTGGAGAGGTTGCTGGAGGCGGGGGGAACCACTTGCGACTAGGGTTTTTCTTTTAATTTTAATGTGTTGGGCTGTTAGCTGCCAGGTTTAGGGGTTATTGGGCCACTTATTTGTTGGGTCAGTACTGTTTTCTTTTTGTATTTAAACCCAAGCCAATTGGGCCTTATTACAGCTGCCCCTCTTTGCTCATTGTCGTGTAACGGGAATAGAGCAAAGACTACAAGGCCCAATTGTGTCTGGTCTTATTGAGCCTCAGCTTCTTTAATGCTTCTCTTCTTTAAGTAGCCTTGTTCCTTCCTACTGCATCTTCTGAGGTATAGGAACTGGTGCTCCAATCTACTCCACTGGAATGTCGGGGGGGATAGGATTCATATGTTGTAGCTTCTCAAAAGAACAAAATTTACTATCTTTAATCTGTTCCAATGCAACTTCAGGGAGATAAGACTTATAGCTTCAATTTGTTCTGCTACAACCAAAAGATAAATCTTGATGCGATCTGCTCTACTGCAACTTCAGAGAGATAAGACCTGTGGTTTTAACCCACTCCATTGCAACTTCAAGGAGATAGGATTGGTTAATTTTGTCTGCTCCACTGCAACTTCAGGGGGATAAGACTTGTATCTTCAATCTACTTCACCACCAGTATGGGAAGACAAGATCTGCTCTTTCCGATCTACTTCACGCCAATACATGAAGACAAAATCTGCTTTCTTCGATCGATTCCACTGCCGACCGGGGGAATAAAATTACTGGCTTCAATATACTCCACTGCAACCTCAGGGAGGTAAAATCTGCCATCTTTGATCTGCTCCACTAGTGCTTAGGGAGATAAGATCTGTAATCTTCAATCTACTTCGCCACCACTATGAGAAGATAAAATCTGTATATTCGATCCACTTCGCTACCGATATAGGAAGACAGGACCTGCTATCTTTGATCTACTCCACGCCAGTACATGAAGATAAGATCTATTTTCTTCGATCTACTCCACCACCAGTATGGGGAGACAAGATCTGTTTCTTTGATCTGCTTCGCCACCAGTATGAGAAGGCAAGATCTGGTATCTTTGATCTACTTCACGCCAGTACATGAAGACAAGATCTGTTTTCTTCGATCTACTCCACCACCAGTATGGGGAGACAAGATCTGTTTCTTTGATCTACTTCACGCCAGTACATGAAGACAAGATTTGTTTTCTTCGATCTACTCCACCACCAGTATGGGGAGACAAGATCTGTTTCTTTGATCTACTTCACGCCAGTACATGAAGACAAGATCTGTTTTCTTTGATCTGCTTCGCCACCGGTATAGGAAGGCAAGATCTAGTATTTCTGATCTATTTCACGCTAGTACATGAAGGCAAGATCTGTTTTCTTTGATCTGCTTCGCCACCGGTATGAGAAGGCAAGATCTGGTATCTCTGATCTACTTCACGCCAGTACATGAAGACAAGATCTGTTATCTTTCAACCTACTCCACTGCTGCTCAGGGAGATAAGGTTTTATGATTCCACCGACCTGTTCTCTGTGGAACGTGAACTATATGATGAGCCTAATTATGCCTAGTGATTAGGATGTCATGATCAAATGAATCAAATGCTCCTGACTAGACATGTATGAATGACATTTGAATGTTATGTCATGAAAAATGAATGTTTAAAGTTATTATTGCTCATTAAGGCTTCCTTTGTGACAACAACGCTTCGTCAAAACTTGGAAATCTTAATCTTGACTCTTGACCCCTAGATATCTTCGACCTTTTAACCCGGTGAAGTCTAAACAATAGTCATGCTTCAAGCTCCTGTATTATTTAGAAATTTCTAGAGTAATATGAAAAACTTCCCTTGTGAGAGTTTTATTAGTCCATTAATCGTCATTCTAACGCAACATGCTTGCGAAAAGATCATAACAAAATTAATTTGAGAGCATAGCTCGCAATGGATTGTCAATGATAGAGGAATTGTCTGGGTACATTTATATTGAAAAAGAATGAAATATTCTAAAACAACGAATTCAATACAAATACTATGAATAGGTGCCCCAAATATCTCTGCTTGAATTTCTCTATACAGCTTTCCGAAGACCCTTCTGAATTCAACACGTGTTTAGGAGATTCACAGTATTTTGTTGATGCCCCAAGATGTCATCTATTCCTTTCTGCCGATTTAGGTACAACAAGACTACCACGTGACAATCAAAATTTGAGCCGTCCTTTTCAGGTTTTCAACTCAAACCCCTTTGGTCTTAAGGTGCCCTTTACTGGTTTTCACCCTAGCCTCTCCATTTTTTTTTGGAATCAAAGCGCCCTTTGCGGGTTTTCACCTTGGTTCCTTCCTTTCTTCAAGTAAAGTATCTCTTGACCGAATCTGAATTTACTGGATTAGGCAAGTTTCTTCCATCCATTTCAGCCAGGATCAGGGCTCCTCCAGAAAAGGCCTTTTTTACGACATAAGGACCTTCCCAATTCGGCATCCATTTCCCCCTAAAATCTTTTTGTAAAGGAAGAATTTTTCTCAACACCAAGTCCCCCTCGTGAAATTCTCTAGGTCGAACCTTTTTGTTGTAGGCTCACATCATTCTTTTTTGGTACATCTGACCATGCTGAATAGCCTTTAGCCTTTTTCCTCTATCAAGTTCAACTGATCGTATCGAGATTGAACCCATTCTGCTTTATCCAATTGTAGCTTAGTCAAAACCCGGAGAGAAGGGATTTCAACTTTTATGGGCAAGACTGCCTCCATGCCATAAACTAAGGAGAAAGGCGTTGCCCCGGTAGAGGTCCTGATTGACGTTCGATAAGCAAGAAGGGCAAATGGTAATTTCTCGTACCAGTCCCTGTAGGTCTCCGTCATCTTCCCCACAATCTTCTTTATATTTTTATTAGCCGCTTCTACTGTACCATTCATTTTTGGGCGATACGGCGATGAATTGTGATGTCTGATCTTGAATTGACTGTAGACTTTTGCTATTGAGCTGTTGTTCAGGTTCAGCGCATTGTCGGATATGATTCTTTCAGACATTCCATATCGACATATGATCTCCCTTTTCAAGAACTTACTAACTGATGACTTTGTAACGTTAGTATACGAAGCAGTTTCTACCCATTTGGTGAAGTAGTCAATAACCACAAATATGAAATGATGCCTATTTGAAGCCTTCGGTGATATTGGCCCGATGACATCCATACCCCACATGGAGAAAGGCCATGGAGAAGTCATGACATGCAGAGGCGAAGGAGGTGCATGCATTTTATCACCATAGATTTGACATTTATGGCACTTTTTGGATTAATTGATGCAATCCCTTTTCATGGTGGACCAGTAATACCCGGATCTCATAATCTGTTTAGCCATTGTGAACCCACTAGCATGCGTTCCACAGATGCCCTCATGGACTTCATCCAGGATTTTCTTTGCTTCCACGGCGTCCACACATCTTAACAGTACTTGATCTTTTCCCCTTCTGTATAAGATCTCCCCATCTAAGACATAATCGATGGCTAGTCTTCTCAGAGTTCTCTTTTCATTCTCCGTTGCCTGGCCAGGATACTCACAATTTTTTACATATCGTAGTATATCTTGATACTAAGGACTATCATCGATTTCTCCTTCTTCAATATTGTAACAATGAGTCGGGTCTTCATAGATGCTCATTTGGATAGGCTTCATATCCCCATGTCTGTTCACCTTGATCATGGAGGCTAAAGTAGCTAGTGCATCAGCCATCCGGTTCTCATCTCGTGGGAGATAGCAAAAAGTGATGTCCTCAAACTCCTTAATCAATTCGAGGACCAACTTTCGATAACTGATTAATTTGGGATCTCTCGTTTCCCATTCACCCCTAAGCTAATATATCACCAATGCTAAATCTCCATAGACCTCTAGCACTTTGATTCTATAGCTGCACGAATACCCATGATGCATGCTTCGTATTCTGCCATGTTGTTTGTACAATCAAAATCCAATTTGTAAGTGAAAGGATAATTATCACCACTCGGGGATACTAAGACTGCCCCAATTCTATTGCCCACAGCGTTCGAGGCTCCATCAAAGTTTAGCTTCCAACTGTGACCTTTTTGGAGATTTTCTTCAGTAGCGGCTACATACAACAAGTCTTCATTCGGAAAATCAAAACTTAACGGTTCGTAATCTTCCAAAGCCCTACTAGCCAGAAAGTCAGCTATTGCGCTCCCTTTTACAGCTTTTTGGCTCACATAGACAATATCAAATTCAGACAGTAAGATCGGTCATCGGGCCATCCTCCCATTCAAAGCAGTTGACTCCATCATATACTTTAACGGGTCTAACTTTGAGATTAGCCAAGTTGTATGGTATAACATGTACTGCCTTAATCTTCGGGTTGTCCAAATCAAGGTACAACATAACTTCTCAATAGGCGAATATCTCATTTCACAGTCAGTGAATTTCTTGCTGAGATAATATATCGCCCTTTCTTTTCTCCCCGTTTCATCATGTTGGCTTAGCACACACCCCATGGAATTATCAAATACTGTCAGATAAATATCAACGGTCTATCCGGGCTAGGTGGTGACAGCACTGGAGTGTTAGACAAATACTGCTTCACCTTGTTAAAAGCTTCTTCGCATTCTTCATCCCAAGTACCAGGATTATGTTTCTTCAGAAGACGAAATATAGGGTCACATTTCTCAGTCAGTTGTGAAATGAACCTAGCGATGTAATTCAGTCTTCCGAGGAAACCTCGAACTTCTTTTTGAGTGCGAGGTGGAGGTAAATCTCGTATTGCCTTGACTTTGTCTGGGTCAATCTCGATTCCCTTTTCACTGACTATGAAGCCTAGCAACTTTCCTGACCTGGCCCCAAAAGTGTACTTCGCTGGATTAAGCTTGAGCTGGAACTTTCTCAATCTTAAGAATAACTTTTTCAAGACTTGCACATGTTCCTCCTCCATTCTAGATTTCACGATCATATCGTCAACATAAACATCGATCTACTTATGCATCATATCATGGAATAAGGCTACCATGGCTCTTTGGTATGTCGCTCCCGCATTCTTTAACCCAAACGACATTACTTTATAACAAAACGTCCCCCATAACGTAATGAACGTAGTCTTTCTCATGTCTTCAGGATGCATCCTTATCTGATTATACCCAGAAAAACCATCCATGAAGGAAAACAATGAAAAACCTGCAGTATTGTCTACCAATGTGTCAATGTGGGGCAATGGAAAATTGTCCTTTGGACTAGCCTTGTTCAAATCCCTGTAATCCACACACATTCGTACTTTTCCATTTTTCTTCGGAACTGGTACGACGTTGGCCACCCACTCAGAATACTTAACTTCTTGCAAAAATCCGGCATCAAGCTGTTTCTGGACCTCTTCTTTTATCTTCAACACGATATCAGGTCTCATCCTTCTGAGCTTTTGCTGCACTGGTCTGCAATTTTCTTTTATAGGAAGGCGATGGACTACAATGTCAATACTCAACCCAGGCATATCTTGGTATGACCATGCAAAGATATCCTTGAATTCCTGGAGTAGTCTGATGAGGTCTTGTCTCGTCTTTGCAGAGATGTCAGATCCGATCTTCACCTCTTTTCCGTCCTCTAAGCTCACACTTTCTATTGATTCCCTATGAGGTAGGATTTACTTCTCGGCCCTTTCTACCATCTTCAACAAGTCAGGAGACAAACCACAATCTTCGTCATCCTCAAAATCATGCGATCCCTCTAAACACATGTTTCGTTCAAAAGGAGACTCTAAATTTGTAAGAGTGACATTCGTATCATTGATATCGTAGGACCTGTTATAAAAATAATATGGATTCAGGAATTTGTTTGGTTCGATATAGTCATGAATGAAATGCAATTGTAGTTTGGGAGAAATTCAAAATAACTGCTCTTATGGAAAGAAAGATTTGCTCCAAAAATGACTGCAAAGATGAACTTTATTAAAATAAAAATTTTTAGACATGAGCCTATTTCACAAAGGAATCCTTATCACTTCTAGGCTAAAAGCAATAAGGGTGTTTTGGACATTACTTTGAGGAAATCCTAAAAACGACAGGTATTTCTTCTGCAGTCCAGTTGTTTAGTGCCCTTCCCGACTCCTAAGGACGAATATCCGGCAAAGTTCTTCCTCCCGTCGCTTCTTCATACACGGCATGAATACTCTCTAACTCCGTGTTAACACTTCTGACTCCTAGCATTCCTTGATAGACGAATCCTCCCGATACAAAAGTCTTAGATAGGTGAGGAAAGGTCATGGGTTCTCATTTGACTTCATCACCTGTCAAACGAGCCTTTCTTCTCTCTTGCTTCTTTTCTTGCTCTATCCTCTTTTGCCTAGCATCTGGCTTGTATCCTAAGCCAAAACGGTCCTGTTTGTCTTTCAACACTGGAGTCTCAACTCGGCCTTGAAGATTTTTCCTCAATCTTTTTCTCGGCAAAGCTCCCTTTCCAACTGTCAATTGCAAACCCACCTTTGTGGTCTTTGATATTCTCGGTATCGGGATCTTGTTTCCCTCACGGATGAATATTGCATTTACGAACTCCAAGGAATGGAAAGAGCACTCGATTGCATAGTCATTTGTTTCCAAATAAGGCGCATCATTAGTCACAGATGCAATAATATCTTCTACAGCATTTATCGTCACTACCCGGCCTTCTGACACCAGCTTCAGTTTTTGATGTAACGATGACGGTACCGCACCTGCTGAATGAATCCATGGCATTCCTAATAGGCAACTGTAAGAAGGCTTGATGTCCATAACCAAGAAGTCTACCTCATAGATAGTTGGGCCAATTAACAAGGGTATGTCAATTCTTCCCATGACCTTCCTCTCGATGCCATCAAACGCTCTCACCACATTCTGCCACGACTTCATATGTGAACTATCAATAGGTAGCCTGTTGAGCGTGGATAGAGGCAATACATTCAGTGCTGGCCCGTTGTCTACCAGAACTCCCGGTAATATGCACCCTTTACACCTTGCAGTGATGTGTAAAGCTCTAGTAGATCCCATACCCCCATGTGGTATTTCATCATCGCTAAAGGAGATGAAGTTATCAGCGCTTATATTGCCAACCAGTCGATCCAACTTGTTAACAGAGATATCGTCGGCCACATAAGTTTCATTTAGCACATTCAATAGTGCATTTCGATGTCCCTCCGAGTTCAGGAGTAAAGCTAGCATAGATATGCGAGCTGGTTGTTTGTGCAGCTGTTCCACAGCGTTGTACTCGCTATGCTTTATGAACTTCAAGAACTCTCTAGCTTCCTCCTCTTTGATTGGTTCATTGACCAATAATTCAGGTTCGACCACATTCTTCTTCTTTCCAACCAAATTTTCTTCTCTTATTGGCTCTACTCGATCTTTCATCTGTTCGCAGTGCCTTCCTTCATCCTGATCCTCTTTACTGATTATATCCTCATTCCCCGGGATTGTCACATTACAATCGTAATTCCAAAGAACCCTCCTATTATCCTTATATGCAAACACAGCCAGTTTTTGAATGATTACTTTTGGCGTTATACGTGCCCCAACCTCACTGTTCTGAGGTCGCGAAATGATGACCACAGGATGGTTAGCCTTCGAAACTCCCAATGCAAACTCTGACGCGCATACATGATTCTCCTCTTGAACTCCTTCACAGAATTCCATCTCCCTATTATCCATCATACCTTGTATCATGGCCCTAAACTCCATACACTCTTGAATTTCATGCCCCACTTCATGGTGGAACTCACAATAGTTCCTCCTCTTTTCACAACTTCCTTCTGAGACGATTAGTCCCCTTTTCACCATCTCCTTCCAGACCCATCTCAAAGGAGTTTTCACGTCCGCAATGTCTGCCTTGATTTTTCTGTCTTCGCCCATCATATTTACCCCACCATCAGTGTGGTTTGGTAATGGGTTTTCTGCCTTGGTCGAGTTATCAAATTTAACGACACCCATACCAATGAGCCTTTCAACCAACTTCTTAAAGGCCGTACAGCTTTCTATGGAATGCCCTGTTGTTCCCGCATGATAGTCGCACTGTGCATTCGCATCGTACCATTTGGGATACGGGGGTTGCAAGGACTTCAGATAGAAAGGGGAAACTACGTGTGCGTCAAATAAATTTCGGTATAGTTCCCTGTACAACATAGGAATTGGTTTGAATTGGGGCCTCTCAGTATTTCGCCTTGTACCGACCTCTTGTCTCGACGAGCTTTGCTGATTGGCAGCCACTTTTCCTGGTTGACTCACTGTTACTGACTTCGAGTAACCCTTGTTGTACATGCTCGCGCTGTTCACCTCGTTTTCCTTCCTCCTCGAAGCCGATCTTCTGTTACTCTCTCCAGAATCGATCTTCCCACTCCTGATGGCATTCTCAATCATCTCGCCATTCATGACTATGTCAGGGAAGCTTTTTGTGGCACTTCCTAACATATGTGTAATGAACGGTGCCTTCAGGGTGTTAATGAACAACATGGTCATTTCCTTTTCCAGGAGCGGTGGCTGAACTTGGACTGCGACCTCCCTCCATCTCTGTGCGTACTGCCTAAAGCTTTCGCTCGGCTTCTTCTCCATGTTTTGAATGGTGATTCTATCAGGAGTCATGTCTGTCACATGACTATATTGTTTCATGAATGCTTGTGCCAAGTCCCTCCATGAACCAATCGTGGTACAGCTCAGCTGATTGTACCACTTAGATGCTGCCCCTGCTAGGCTATCTTGGAAACAGTGTATTAATAGCTGGTCATTGTTAACGTATCCAGCCATTCACATGCAAAACATGGTGATATGAGCCTCTGGGCAAGTCGTCCCATTGTACTTCTCGAATTCTGGCATCTTGAACTTGTGAGGGAGTACCAAATATGGAACTAAACTCAGCTCTTTTGCGTCAACGCCTCGATAACCCTCAGTGACCTCCATCGCCTTGAACTTCTCATCGAGCCACCTACACCTTTCCTCTAACTGTTTCGGTAACTCCTCCTTCATTCTTTCATTCTCAACCACTTCATCAAAGTCAGGAATCGCAGAGTTAACAGGATTATTTTCAGGATTAGAATCCGGCCCAGTTTGGAAGTTTGAAATACCAGCCCGAAACTGCTGAGGCATGATGGTGACAGTTGACTTACGCGGGTATTCAGCTTGAGTTCGCACATGTGGAGGGGTGAAACCTGGAGGATAGAGAGGTTCATCATCATTTCCCTCATCGATATTTGCCATGGGGCCCTTTCCTTTATCACTTCCCTTGGTTATCAGTTGGGTTAACTTTGCCACTATATCTTCTTGGGATTCTCGCATCTTCTCAGACATCTCTTGTTTCATCTTGTCTAACCGCTCCTGCAACTGTAGCTGAAGTCGGTCCTGCATCTCCTTCTGATACTGTTCGAGCTTTGCTAATCTCTGATCCGTAACCTTTGTCTTTGCTCGAGTGCCGTATTGGTGTTGGATTGGTTGGTTGGTTTCCAAGTTAACTGAACAATAATTTTAATTAATTAGGATTAATTAAAGGTTTTTAATGCATATGATGCGGAGCATGAGATGAAAGCAAGAAAGTCGTTAATTATGATTCAATTCCACTTGGAAAACTTTATTAGAAAACAAATCCCTTTACATAGAATAGACTACAAATACGACTTTGCCCTAATACTTAAGACCTTGATTTTTTGAAGTAACGAGACTAACTCCCGTCCCCGGTCTGACTCTAATTCATACTTTACACTCAACGTGTCAGCTTGAATTGCCAGAGTTTTTAGGTGATTCGCTACTTCCCGAATCTGAACCAAAGCTTCTCCCATAACACGATCCCTGCTTCTGACTTGATTCTGGAAATAATGAAGCTGTTCGCTTTGATGATCTTCGTTTGCCTCCAAATACTCAATCCTGGCTTCACAGTTCTGCAATGCCACCTTCAGTTCTTCTATAGTTTTCTTCATTTGTTCGATCCTGCTTAAACTTGCTTGCAGTTCCACCACTGAATTACGATTTTGGTATTAATGAACAATCTTCTCAAGTTCGGCCACTCTAGCATTTAGTTGATCCCTTTCATCCTGATTTTCTAACAAACTCTTCTCAAGCGATCTATTTTGCATCTTGGCTTCCTGGAATCTTTCTTCCCATCTACTAGCTTTGGCCTTTTCTTCTTGAACCTCTTGACGCCACTGCTCTGAGGTTTTTCCCGACTCAGCAGTTCTCACTGACAAACGTAGTCTCTTATAATCCGTCTTCAAGCTGTTCAGATCTTCCTCGACTTTGCGCTTCCCTTTTCTCAGGCCTTCGGTTTCCAATTTCTGAACATCTATGTCCAACTTTAAATTCACCTTTTCTTCCTCTATTTGCTCTATTTTCTTCTCTAATGTTGCATTTATTCTTTCGAAGTCTTGCTTTATGATTTCCAGCTCAGAAGGGATGACACGCAAATGCTCCTCTATTGACTGACTATTTTCTGGACTTGGCCCAGGAATGTTGTCATTAATCCTTCTAACACACCATTCGTTGTACTCAGAAGTTGTCATTGGACCCACGGCTAATCTCTTCATTCGGCGAGTCTGATTCCATGCATTGGCCATCTCACGAGCCTTCCTCTTGTAGCCATCATCCTTATATGAAAATTCACACTCAGCTAGTCCTTGAGTGGTAGGCACAAACTGTCTTAACCTGTATTGTCTTAATACTAGCAATGGAGCATAACCAACAGCTCCCTAAATCCCGAGCAACGGAACCCAGTCAAAATCCCCACACCGATATAGGATATCATCTGGAAGCAACCACGGAGTTCTCCACTCGACGTTCTCCTCTTGCAGATTCTGAAAGATTGCCATCCATTTCTCTTCTGTAATATCATCTCTCCTTGACGTAGCCACTATATCTTTCAACGGTGAATAACTTTCAGAAAAGACTTGATATGAAACCTTATCAACCTTTCAAAAGTGGTTATGGAACCACCCAAGTAATAGTTGTGCACATCCAATAAATCTGCCCTCTCCCGTTCTTCGACATGCATTTAATGACATAAAAGTTTCTGCCAAAATCATCGGAACTAGCGTAACTCCCTTATCAAGTTGATCAAATAAATCAGTGACCGTCTCGTCAATATGTCCCAAAATCTTAGGAAACACAATTAAGCCATATATACTCAAAGCAAAGACGTCTACTTTCTTCCTCATATCTGGGTGTGCTAAAATGAGGTCCCTCAAACTTTTCCAGGGAATACACCTGCTATCCCCTTTTTACTTAATCCGAGCCGTAACCCACCGCTCACTCATCCCTGTTATATTTATCAGCTTCTTCAAGAAAGTCGGTACATTTATCGCTTTCGAATAAATTCTATCTACCTGAACCTTCGAACACCGAAGTAAAGCTGTGTACTCCTCTATCGTAGGCACCAAATCAACCTTCCCGAATGTGAAGCAACTGTAGGCCGGATTCCAAAACTGGGCAAGAGCTCGAAATAGACGCTTGTCTACCTTCATGTCAAGTAAATAAGGCAAATCCCCATAATTCAAATAGAATAACTGCCTAACCTCATTATCCCATTGATCCCAAATCTCCTTCAACTCCTGCAAGTTGTTCTGAGCTACGCTAACACGAGTGAAGTCTCATAACTCTGATACGTATCCCACGGCCAAACTATCACCTTTTTCATGCTGTATCTTCTCAGACTAAGTCCGGATAGCCGCATTGTCTTCCACTCTATCAAGAAACCTATTTCCCATGATAAACTTTCTACATGGCTACCGAATATGAACCAATGCCCTTATAATGAAATGTCATGCAATTATGATGTCATGCAATCAAAACAAAATAAACCCAAGTCAGTATCAAATATAAAGATATAATCCAATATAAAATAATAAGAACACTTATTTAGGAATCTACTAGGGTTCGGTATAGTTCTACCTAGGGCAAGTTCCTAAAGCTCACTATATGAGGTTTAGTTTCTAGAGTAAGGGTACTCGAACCAGCAGATTCCTCGATCCTCACCCATTATAGGCTCATACGGATCGAGTTCAGTTCAGGGGGACACATTTCCCTATGGCTGCACGGAGATGAAAATCTCACGAAGAAATAGGTACGGATGTATCCCAGAAGCGGTCCACTACCCTGCACAGAGGTGAAAACCTCACGAATGACTAGTTTCTCGCTCCCACTTAAGGGTAAAATGCAAAATGCAAATGCAAAGTTACCAAAATACCATGATAAAACATCAATGAATGCAAAGGAACTCATGAATTTTTTTAAAAACTTTTGATTTTCGACACAAAGACAAATATGATCAATTTGTGGCTCGATTCTCTATGTCCCCAGCGGAGTCGCCAAGCTGTCGAAACCTCTTTTTTGAAAACAAAAATTTTGGTTATCGACTTAAAAAAATAAAAACTGGAGTCACCACCGATCCTTTATTAAGGTGTGATCGGTGCACCTTAAAAATAATTTTGGTCTGCGAAATTTGAGAAAAACAGGTTCGGGAGTCAGTTACGCACGAGGAAGGAGTAGCACCCTCGTAACGCCCAAAATTTGTACCAAATTGATTTTATTTATGCCTTGGTGTCGAAAACTTGAAAAGATTTTAAAAGGAAACTTTTTTTATTTCATGAATGAATTAAAATGATAAGACATTCTTATTTCAAAGAAATAAAATACCACACCTAGTAAGTTAAGGCACAATGTTTTTAAATCTTCAAAATACCCGAATATTGCCTTTTGCTTTTGAAAATTCTTATTTCGAGAAGAAAATGCCATGACCAGTAAGTTAGGACCCAACATTTCGAATTCCCGAGAATAAGCTTTTATTTAAAATTTGCAAATTTATTGCAAAACAAATACTTGGCTTTCTAAATTCATCGAAAAATAATCGCAATCCAGTAAGTTAGGATACAATCTTTCCCGAGAATCATGGATGTCAAATATTTTGGAAATTTATAAAAATAGGATGATTTTAATGCTTCGATAAAACCAAAATACACATTTTTAAAAAAAGGATATGCTAAAAGGGGTAATGCATAACATGAGATCAATATTCTAATTTCAAGCATATATGAATAAACATTTACAAATATATACAAGTAGGTATAATATACAAATAAATTTACAAAGAAAAAGAGATACATCAAATAAAAAAAACTAATAATAAATGCATGTATATATGTGTACGAAAATCATGAAAATAAAATAAAGATAAAAAAATGTATATGTGTATATATTTACAAAATAAAGTATATAAAAGTTTTAAAAAAATATAAAAATATACATAAAAACGTATGAACAAAATGTATTCATAAAAGCTTAAAAATATATATATATATATATTTAAAAAAATGCGTATATATTATATATAAAAATATGTGTGTTTAATACATAAAAAAATGCATATATATATATTGTAAAAACCATGCGTGCATGAATATAGAAATAATGATAATAACCATAATAATAAATAATATAACAATAATAAATAATGGTATAATGATAAATATTTTAAAAAAATAGAAAAAAACTAAAATGGACTAAATTGAACTTAAAAACAAAAAAATGGGGTAGATTCGAAAATAAATAAAAGAGGACAAACTTGAACATGCGAGCAACTATGGGGGACTAAAAGGGAAATTAATCCCACCCTCCAAAACGATGCGCAACGAAATACCGAATTGAAACAGAAATGAAAGATGCGGCTAAATTTAAAAAAAAAACAAAATGAGTTTAATTGAAGTGCATCGCAAAAAGGAAGGGCCAATTGCGCAAATAGACCATGTGACGTCAGAGCGCGCGAATCCTCCCCTTCGGGTCGGGTCACCGCGCGGGTCGCACTTGGTTAAAACGGCGCCGTTTTGATCTGTTATTTAAAACAGATTTTTTTTCTCTAAAAAGCATTTACCTGATTGAAAAGAAAAAAAACAAAAAAAAAGCTTCTATGGTGCTCTGCTAGGGTTTAATCCCTAGCGTCCTCGCGCCGTCGTTTAGCCAGTGCCGGCGCTCCGATTGCGACGGAGACGGCCACCGTTCGGCGTCTTCGACGAAAGAGGTTAGATTTCCCCTTTTCCTTTTTGTGTTATCTTATTATTTTTTTTAAAAAAAATCTAAAGAAAGAAAATAACGAAGAGGGAAAAAAAGATTAGAAACCCGATTTCACCTTCAAAAGTGTTGTATTCTCAGTATTCTCCTTTTTCTTTTTCAATCCCCTCTTTTTTTCATACAAATCTAGGCTTTTATAGCCTACGAAAATACATTAGTTTACAATCCTTTTCTTTTGTGGACTCTTAGTCCGTTTTTATTTGCAGGTGGTTGTGCGAATGGCGCGCGTGGAGGGGCTGATCTCCAAATCCTACGGCGCTTGGAGAGGTTGCTGGAGGCGGGGGGAACCACTTGCGGCTAGGGTTTTTCTTTTAATTTTAATGTGTTGGGCTGTTAGCTGCCAGGTTTAGGGGTTATTGGGCCACTTATTTGTTGGGTCAGTACTGTTTTCTTTTTGTATTTAAACCCAGGCCAATTGGGCCTTATTACACTAGGAATAATTGTTTAATGAAATCATTCGAGATTACACTAAGTACGTGAAGATTGATTACCTTTAGAAATTTCATAACAAAATGGTAAAGTGTGAACATTGTCATTTCCTTTGTCATACGGTACATACTTGTCCAATAAAAAAATTAATATAAAATTAAACAAGTATAAGTTTCAAAAGAAACTAAAAATATGTAACTAACCTCAGGGACCCAAATTAAGTTGAGTACCAAAATCCAAGTGTCTCTCGCAAGTATTTTCAAGCCTTTAAAAATTAATATAAAATTAAACTTGTATTTACTTTCAAAATTTTGTAAATCCATAAAATATTAACAATCCACCTTAAATTTTTAAATCTAAAAAATAAAGAATTATATCTTGAAAATAAAAAAAGCATTATGATATGTACTATTGCATGTTTTAAACTATTTTTGTTTTCAAATTCATTAATATATTATATAATTAAAGATTGCTTTTTATTGTTTTATTTAAGAGTTAAAAGAGAGATTATGAATAATTCTATAATAAAAAAATAAAAATTAAAAGAAAAGAAACTATTTAACATAAGAAAATTAGGGGAAAAAATCAATAATTCAATAATTTAAATGAAAAAAGAAAGAAGAAAAAGCTAAATTTTATATGTTTTTTAATTTTCGTAAAATATAAAAACTAAAATTTGAAAAATTAAAATATAAAGACTACCCTCTCAATTTTAATAAAGTAAAAAAGCTAAAATTTATAATTAAACAAAATTAATCTTGATAATTGCCAATAATGCTTATAAATAGGTTCCGACAATTCTAGATACTAATATCAAAATCTGTTAGAGCATGGGGATAAAAACAAACTTATGAGAAATTAATGAATGTTTCAAGGCGTAAATCAATACCACTTTCTTTAAAGTTCTATTTGCCCCCACCTATATATGGTTTGCAAAAGAGTTACTGGCAAATAAACTTTGATGATACAATGAAGCCTAGTAACTGTCTATGTTTTGCACTAACAGAAACAATCCACTAAACACCGAGCAGAGTATAACAATGATATCAATTTCTATATAAAATTTCTACAGTAATTAACTATTTCGAATTACACTGACATCGTAAGCATTGCAACCATTGGTAAGTATTTAAAATTGTTAGAGTTGTGTGACCCAAATTTTAAGAGATTGCTCGCAAGTCAAGTTAAACAAAAATATATTTTTTTTCTAGAAAATTTAGTATTTATTAGTATAATATATTTAGCATTTATTAGTATAGTTTATTTGACTTACTAATTTAGCCTATAAATAGGCTCTTTTACAATATTAGAAATACATACCCATTAGATTAGAACTCATAACACATTCAGAGAATTTTGTGTTTACGTTTTGTGGGTTCTTTGTTTTTTGGGTTTTCGGGGTTTAGTTTTTATCTCCATCTTTTGTATTCTTCATTCTTTTGCTATTATAGTAAAATTATATTTGCCTGTGGTTTTTTATCCTCTTTGGAGGGATTTTTCCACGTTAAATTTGTGTGTTCATCTTCTCAATTTCTTCTACTATTTTTACTTGTTTGTTGCTTAATCGGGACGATCCTAACAAAAATTATGCTCATAGTGAAGATAAAATAACCGTTTGAAATTAAGTTTGCCTTGAAGGCGAAGCAACCATTTGAGATTACAATGATGTAATAAGAAGGATCATTGTTCAATGAGATCGTTTGGGATTATGATCAATATGTGAACAATAATTGTTCAATGAAATCGTTTGAGATTATATTGAACATGTGAGAGCTGATTAACATTAATTGAAAAAGTATAATAAAAATATTATCTTTAGAAAAGTCATCAAAATGACAAAACGTGAACATTGTTATTTTTATGGTCATACATTATATATTTTTCTAATGATATTTTCAAAATTTTTAAAGGGTATAATGATATTTTCCCAAAATTTTAGAGGGCTATGACCCCCACTTTGAGAAATTATATCATAGCTCTTCTACATGTTCTTACTTTTTTTTTAAACCATAATCATTAATAAAAAAGGAAAAGAAAAAACTCTGCCTACAATCTATAGTGTCAAGAGAACAAGGTCAAAAAATTTCATCCAAAGAATCAGTTTATATTGGGCCATATAATGATCACGTAAATTAAAAAAAAAACTTTTTAGGAAAATTTACAATTAACCCCTCAAATCCCTAACAAATATTTTTAAAAAATAAAAAATGGAAGCCTTGGAAGACTAAAAAATCATGGGAAATATTATATAGTTAGAGAAAAACAAAACCGAATAGTCTGGATAAGATAAAAAGTTTTTTACACTTCAATACGATATAGGAATCAAAGTTAGGTGTGGATTAGAACTCCGAATATATATATAAACGGGCACTAATTTATTCATACTAAAGTTTTTTTGTTAGCAAACCTATCATTGTTGTCGAAATCTTCTTGAAATCGACTTTATTTTGAAAACAAAGATGGAGTCGCCACCAACCTTTTTTACTTAGGTGTGATTGGATCACCTCAAAACTCGGTCATTTTAATAAAACATTAGATTTGTTAAAACGATAATATTTAGTCTTACAAATCCAAAAAAAAGGGTTCGGGAGTCGGTTACGTATGAGGAAAGATTAACACCCTCATAACACCCAAAATTGGTACCTAGTTGATTACTTGATGTTTTGATGTTGGAAGTTGAAAATTCAAAGAGAAATTAAACCATGATCCCTCTTTGTTTGCATGATGTTCTTTAAAACCAATTAGCTAAATTAAATTTTACGAAAAGGCCCTATTACGAGTTATTCGAGGAGAAAAGATCGTACCCCGTGAGTTAGGGCACGATGCTTGGAATCCTCGAAAACCAGAACAAAGGCCTTATTTTAAATCTTGTTTTTATTCTTTTTTTAGAAAAATAAATAAATAAATAAATAAAATAGATATTCGATTACTTTAGTTTTAGAAAGATGTCATACTCCGTAAGTTAGGAACACAACTCCTCGAATCCTAAAAATAATGAACATTGCCTCAGTTTTAAATATTTATTATGCATTACGTAAAACGAATGTAACTTTTAAAACGATATACATTTATTTGGGCAAAGTAAAAAATGATATATACATTGTGATATGACCCATGGAATAGTGATAGCGAAATAAAATGAAATAGTCATGTAGGTAAAAAGTGAAATGACGATATTAGGATAATAAGCAAAAATAAATAAATAAATAAAAAGAAATAAAATGAATGAGAAAATAAAAAATAAAATAAAAGAAACATGTTGGTAAATAATAATGCAACTATAATAGTAATAAGAATATCGGTTTATAATAATAGCGATAATCATATCGTAACTATTATCATAATAATAAAACGAGTAAATAAAATAATAACAAGGATAACATAAAAATAAATGTGTAAATAAAAGAAAATATAAATAACATAAATGTTAAATACTAAAATAAATAATAAGGGATTAAATTGAAATTTAAGAGAAACTTGACGCATAAATCGTAAAATAAATAAAGAAAAGTGAATAAAGGACTAAATTTAAAATATAACAAAACTAACAGTCTAAATTATAAAGAAAAATAACTTGAAGGATTAAATTAAAATAAGATAAAAACTTTAGGGGGTTAAATGGAAATTATCCCCCTCATATTGACACGCGTCACTCCCCAAGGGGTTCATAGTGGGTTAGGAGACTAAATTGCATAGGGATTTAAATTATGGGCAGAAAATTAAAAAAAATAAAAATGAACAGGACTAAATTGAAAAGTAGCAAAAAAGCGAAAGGGCCAAAGCAAAAATTAGACCCCTTTAAAAATGCGTGGATCTTGAGGGGGTCGGGTTGGCAGATCTTGCCCGAAACGACGTCGTTTTGGGGTTTATGGAACCAGGCCAAAACGATGTCGTTTTGGAGTTTATGGAACCAGGCCAAAACGACGTCGTTTCAATACCCTATTTAAGTTAAAATTTTCCCAAAAAATTTAATTTTTCCTTTGTTTTTGAAAAAAAAACCCTTCGTTTTTTTCTAAAGTTTTTTCTTAGGCCGGCCATGGGGACGACGGACCTCCATCGTGGCTGTCGATCGGCAGCGATGGTGACCGCCTTCTCCGGTGGTTAAAAAATTACCAAAACCCATTTTTAACCCTTTCTTTACAAAGAACTCCGTTTTGGGACAAAAAAACCTAAAATCTCGACAAAATCGGACCGAAAGTAAAGAGACCTTTCGGTTTCTGCATCCCTCCGACGACCGAAACAGGTAAAAAAAACTCCTTTTCTTTTTTTTTTCTATTTGTTTTAAAAAAAATTAATTAAATTAAACAAATCACCTTTTTTTTGTATTAGCTTTTTTGTATTTTTTATTGCTTTCATCTCTGTTCGATTTTTTTAAAAACAAACCTCCTTACAATCTATTTTTTAGGCTTTTTATAGCCGATTTACAATGTTATTTTTTTCTATTTTTCTACTGTTCTTGCTGCCATTGCGTGTTTGTTGTTCTTGTTTTTCCGTATTTGCAGGCGTCTTTGGAGTCAACGATGGGACAGGGGCAATTGGCGGTGGCAGACCTCAGACACGAGAGAGGAGCGGCGGCTAGGGTTTTTTGTTGTTTATTTTTTGAAAACTTAGTTTAGGTTGTGGGCCACTGGGCCATTAGATTTTTTTTGTTTTATTTTGGGCTATTTGTAAATGGACTTTATTATTTGGTTTTTTTATTATTGGGCCCGGGCAAAATTGGGCTCCTACAATTGTTGAAATAAGTTTTGAAGAATCGAAGATGTTCAAGTTAAAGGGTAAAGAGAAAGTTGATGATAGTGATCGTCCATGGCTGGAGCTATTGAATAGTGTTGAAGCATCTACTTCTAGTGAAAGCGAGAAGCTATAGAAATTAACTTAGATGGTATTATCCAAATTTACAGCTCGTCTAGTCACGGAGATGAAGAACAAGAGGATGGTTGAGAAAGAGGGTCTCAAATCTTGTCATGAAGTTGGAGTTAAAGAATCAAAAGACGAGCGGCAACAAAAAGAAGAAGCAAAAGATTAATAATTAGAGAAATAGAGAAGATCCGAAAAAGTTTATGGAAATGGGTTTGGAACCACCTTCGAATATGCCACAATCATTCAATGATTGCATTCAAGACTTGGGTGGAAGTGAAATAAAGATAATTATTCAAAAATTTCTTCAAGTTACTGATTTGATGTCTCAACAGAATCGTTTGTCAATATCTTTGAAACAAATTAAGAGTACATTCCTAAATGAAGATGAAGAGAGAATGCTTAATGCCAAAAGACAAATGGCAGTAGCTTTTGTAGAACCATGCCTTAGTGTATCTACAGGCCTTAGTGTATCTACAGTGAACTTGTCTAAGTGGAACATCGGATCGAGTCTGTCATATATTATAAATTAAGAGTACATTCCTAAATGAATATGAAGAGAGAATGCTTAATGCCAAAAGACAAATGGCAGTAGCTTTTGTAGAACCATGCCTTAGTGTATCTACAGGCCTTAGTGTATCTACAGTGAACTTGGCTAAGTGGAACATCGGATCGAGCCTGTCATATATTATAAATGGAGATTACAGTAAGGTGTTGAAGAACAACAGGGATAGTCTGAAGCCAAATGCAGTGGTCCAAATTTGGTTGTTTCGTGTCCAACCAAATTTGCAGCTCGGTTTTGCCTTGATCAAAGTTATAGACGGAGAAAATAGTCAAGTCATTGATTAAGGATACACCCAACTTGCTGGATACATCAATTAGAGGCGTTAATGATTTTTTTTTCAAAAATAATTTACAAAAAGTATAGAATAATAATAAAAACAATTTATATATAAATCAAAATTTTAATATTAAATATTATTATTAGAAATCAAATTTAATAGCATAAAGGTTTTGACACAAAAATATATATTATCATCATTTTATTATATATTAATTTTTAAATTAATAAAAAGAGATTACAAAAAAAATTACAATTAAAGTGCTTTTGTTTTTATTGAAAATGATTTAATTACAGTTGATAAATTATCAGCTTCGAGGGGTTTGTGTCATTTAACAAAACCTATTATCTGTTTTTAATTAATTCTATTACTCTAATGAAATCCAACTAAATTATCCAACAAAATAAAATACAGGTCCCTATCACAACTTTTTTTTTTTACCTTTATATTGAGAAATTCTATAAATAGAACAATAAAAATTAAAATATGATCTCAACGTGGGGAACAAAATTTCAATGAAAAGAAGAAAAAAAGATTAAAAATAAAACCCATAACCTGATATAGCGCAAAAGGTATTAAATTTCAATAAAAAGAAAATCGTAGGGACATAAAGTGAAAGTTAGAAAAATGAAACTCTAGGGGAGCATATGCGCAATTGAGTTTACCAAGATAGATCGATTGTTGTATGTTCTCATGGGTCAAACCCCATATTGAAACTTCTTCGATTCTAGTTGACCCTACAACAAGATTGCGACATGAAAATTATGTGAAAACTGCTAACAAAAAGGCACGTCGAGAAAAGCATGAAAGAAAGAGTATTACTTTTACATGAATGTAATAATGCTTAGGTATTTCTATGCTTCATTCAGCAACAAAAGATCAGTGATGATGAATATCAAATGGTTGGCTCAAATTCATTACGAAATAATAATATGTAAAAGTTGATGACATTATCTTTCTTATGTTTTGAAGTTAATGCTAAATGTCTCTATGCAATTTAAATTTGAGGTGCAAAAGAAAACCGTATTACTTGGTCAATTAATTATTTAAAATAAAATTAACTTATTAATATTATTATTTTCATATAAATTTATTACTTGGACCGGATATTTGAATTAATAAAAGCTCATTTTATTTTGTTAGGGAGTTAGCTATATTGCTTTGTTGGATTCAAGAGAAATCATAAATTTTATTAACAATCCATGAAAGTAAGTAGATTTAATGTTTAATTTAAAGGAATGAATTATGAGGATGAAATGATGTTTGTTCACTAATTGAGCGAGAAATTAGTCAACTGATTGATGAAAAATTATATAAGGTTTCATTTGCCGCTTTTGTTAAAAAGACGATATGTATTAAGTTGGAGTTTGTACTACTCTTAATTATATTTCAATATTCACCACAATTTGCAAGCATGGACGATCAACAACCATTGTTAAGTAAATATTATATCAATAAATTAATTGATTAACATTTCGATGGGGATTTAGGATATGGACTTAAAAAAACACTATCAATAAAAGTAAGTTAGAGGAAAGTAGTGTTTATTCAAAAGTTAAGTAAATTCACTTGGCATGTATGTAAATAAAGGAAAATGTAAAAAAATTCCCAATGCCCCCTTTAAAGGAAAACCTGAGAATAATAAAGAAAGCCCTCTAGTAAAATTTACACTTTTACAAACTCTGTTGAATCCCAGCCCCGTATGATATTTATTCACTGTAATCTTATTTTTCCCATTTTCTTCAATATGAGTATCTTCAGAATTTTGCGTTAACAAGCTTCTTTGTGTGAGCTTGTGTACCGAACCGTGTCGAATAACTTGGATTCTGATTCAGTTCGACAGTAACTTATGGTTCCAAATCCATTTTTGGAGCACATGTTACAATTGCATCTTCCACGGTGAGGAAGATCCTATCTTCCCCTATCATCTCATGAAACTTTGATGCATGGAGCTTGTCAACCACAGCTGGCCCTGGATTTGCCAAAACAAGCTGCAAAAAGAATGTATTATGATGCATGAACAATAGTACTTAGTTTAATGTAAGGCACGTATGATGTATGATGCATGAACAGTAATACTTAGTTAAACTATGCATGGCATGGATGATGCAAAAAGAACGTATAATTCATGGACAATATTACTTGGCTTAATGTATGGCATGTATGATTCATGAACAATAGTACTTAGTTTAATGTATGCCATGCATGATGTATGATATGAACAATAGTACTCAATTTAAAGTATGGCATGTATGATGCATGAACGATGGTACTTAGTAAAAAGCACGTATGGCATGGATGCCATTACAAATCTTTCGAGTTTAATCTTGATGTATGTTACCTTAACATCTCTCTTCTCAAGGCTTCTGAATAACTCTTCCATGGCATGTATGCCACTAGTGTCAATGTCAGTAACGGCTGAAAAAGAATGTATAAAGTAAGTGACAGTTTGATGCACCCGGAAAACGAAAAATCGAAGACAGCTTACGTGACATTTCGACGATGAGATACTGGACTCCGGGTCGGGAACTTTCTTTTAGTTGTTCTTCTTCATCAGCCAGCCATCTCAAAATCCTGCAAAAAGTTTGCAGTCTGACAATGTCTATACATCCTTTTTGTTACTTCATGTATGTGGAAAAGCTAACCTTTCTTTTACATAGTTGGAGTTGGAGAAGTAAATTGCAGAATCAACTCTAACAATGAGTATGCCAGGAACTTTCGTTGCAGCTGGATATTGAAGGATGTTTCTATAGACCGTAGTCCTCGGGATCTTTCCGAGAACCGCGGTTCGAGGTCTTGTAACTTGTAAGAGGATTTTAGCGAATGATATCGAGACCTGTTGCGACAACAACATGGATCATATAGGTGGATATGTGTGGCAAATCAATAAAAAAACTTAAGAATATGTCAACAATCTACTTATGTTCCTCACCGCTATTAGAAGGCCGATCTCAACGGAAGAGAAAACGACACCAAAGAAGGCTCCCATACAAGCAACAAAGTCGAACTTATCGACCTTCCATATTAGGGTCATTGCTTCAATGTCTACTAAGCTAATCACTGCAGATATAATGATGGAAGCAAGTATTGCATTTGGAGTGTACTTGAATAATGGAGTTATGAGTTCCAATGTTAGTAGCACGACAGAGGACATCACGATATTAGATACGGCAGTATTGCATCCAGCCATGTAGTTTACTGCCGAGCGAGAGAAGGATCCTGCTCGAGCATGTAGATGATTGATATTGGAACATTTTATTTGATTATATAAATCTGAAAGAGGTGATGAATCGTGACGGATATGACTTTCTGTTTTCGTACCTGTGGCCACGTAACAAGATGTCATCGAACCGACGACATTCATTGTTCCCAATGCTACCATTTCCTTGTTTCCTTCCAACTGGTAGTCCTTCATGGAAGCAAATGTTCTTCCAATTGCCACAGCTTCCTAAAAGATGAAAGACACGGCTATTACGATCTAATCTCCTTAAGCAAAATCAAGGAATAAGGGGGCTGGATTTGCATACCGTCAACGCAATCATACCAGCTAAAACACCTATTCTGAAACCTTTGGCAAGATATTCTCCAGAGAAAAATATTTCATTCAAAGATGATGGGTTGATTCCCCTCCTAATATGTTTCACCTGAAGATAAACATTGAGAAAATGAATCTTCATTACTTTTGCAACAAGCCAAGGCTCGTAAATAAATCGAAGAGAAGAAAGGATTATGCATACAATCTGAACACCATGCTTGTCAGCTCGTGTGATGTACACGAAAAAGGTGGAGAGGACAACCGAAATCAACGGAGCAATTGCCGGCACCCAAAATAGTTTCTTCTTCTTTTTCCCCTGCTCAGTTTCATACAGCGTCATGATTACATGAAGAAAGCTTCCTACATATACGATGAACGAAAAAATTACGAACTACGATCTTACAATGTATTTTGCGACCAAGAGGAACGCCAGGAAGGACATTCCTATTAGTATAGTTTCCCAATTCCACTGTACAACAAAGTTTCCATTACGATTAGCCGAATTCAAACATGTTCAATGCCTCAAAAGTATGATGGTAATCACTTACACCATGATGTGCTGCACTCCAAACTGAGCGCATGACGGAGACAATATCAGTTTTCTTCGTAAACTTTTTTATGCCGAGCAGACCCTTAAGTTGTTGAAGGGCAATGGTGATAGCAGCACCAGCCATGAAGCCAACAATGGCAGCATGAGATAGGAAGTCTATTAAGAATCCTAGCCTGAAATTGATCACACCAACCATTCAGCATATACAATATAAACCCGGATTTTCACCATAATGATGAAACATTCAAAGGATAAAGCAAAACAGGTATTTGATAAATCATAAGGCATTGGCTATATTACCTGAAAAATCCAAGTGTGAATTGAGTGATACCAGCAAAGAATGTAGCTGTGAATGCAAGGCGTAGGTAGTCCACCGGATTTTCAGATGGGTCGATCTCATTCTGCAGGAGAGTACCAAGCAAGAGAGACACCACAGCCACCGGTCCAATAGCGATATCCCGTGAGCTTCCCATGAATGCATAAATAAGAGGTGGAACAAAGCTACTATCTGCAATGCAATCCGAAAATCAGTATGATTCCCTCCCACTCCACCATGGAAATACAGTCTTAATAAGTAGAAAGAAGCTTACACAATCCATATTGGGGGTCGAGATTGGCAAGCTTTGCGTATCCAATGTCCTGATGTAAATTACAGTATATTGGAAACAAAAAGAAGAAGAAAATGGAAAATTCAACTACATTAACTCGCAGACAGGGATACCTGTGGTATGCAAAGACTTGCAATGGTAAGACCAGCAATCAAGTCACCTTTGAATTTAGAAAGGCTATAGTTCCTTCCCCATTCAAAAATAGGAAACAGTGCTTGGAAGACTAGCACAAGCTTTCTTGACCTCGGTTGATCCTTAAACTGGCGTAAAGGATCATCGGCGAAGAAAGTTTCCTTCAGGGTGCCTGCAATTTCTTTCAGCAGATTTTGCTTAGGGGGTACCCCTACCTTGTGAACATATGGCAAATTCTCCGAGTTGTGACGTGATGAAGCAGCACTGATGTTATCCATATCCTTGTAGCCAAGCGCATCAGCGACTCGATGACTCATTCCGTCTAGAGATTAGTTTATGACCTACATGATTTGAAGTAGTTATTCATAAGAAGACCTGTAAAGAAAACACTAGCAGCCTAGTACACAACAGTTCAATTTTAATCATATTGAACTTAAGGAACATAAATGCATTTAAGTAAACATACTAACATAAAAAGGTCTAATTTGATCAATGCAGCTAATTGATGACCATAGAAGGGGAGAGATCCTATTTATAAGAGTTCAAGGAGCCCTATTTTCTGAACTATTTAATGTCAAAAAGGAGACTTTGTCATGCAAGAAAATGAATCTAGCTCTCATCTATTCTACATTCATAAACTTTGACAAGTTGAATATAACAGCTGTTTTGGTATTACTTGAAAGGGGATCATCCATGTTGAATCATTAATTATATTTGCATAATCAACATAAACCATATCATTTGTTTAGTGTTGACTTTGTGAGTTGGTGCTTCACTAGTTAAGGCCTATAAAAGTCAAATAGCCAACTTACCCCTAATTTCTTCCGCTACAACAAGGCTTTTACATCATAGTAGGGGATATCTAATTTCAGATTTTGATAAGCAAAAAGAATATTGACACAAATATATATTCAAGACAGTCAATGTATAATAGTTAAGAATAATATTGTCCTACACAACAGATTGGTAATGCCCTCAAACAGATGGAAAGAACACAACAATCTGCCCATGTTTTAATCAACAAATAGTTATAGACCCTTAACAAGTCTGGTAGATTTTGTATTCTCTTGACAAGTTCATAGTAGCTTAAGGGTAATATCATCAAACAGGTAAAAAACTGAAAGTGGGTTTCGATTAAGCTTTTCTAAAAGAATCATAAAACAAATTTTTTATTTCATTCTTTAATCCTATGAACTCTGAAGCATGAACACAAATGAAACCTATATACAACCCCACATTCTCAAATAAAGGGATAAAAGAAAAAGTCACCCAAATTAAAAGATTGTTCTTTTCAGTATTGAAAATATATATATAACTTTATATGACCACCATCCATGGTGAAATCATCATCATCATGCCAAGTTGTCAAAAATAAAAAAAGAAAAGAAAGCATTTGTATGAGTTGCAAAGTCAAAGAACAAAATTCTGACAATGAAAGAGTTCCAAGGAATTTTACTTACAATTCACGAAGCTTGCATTCATCATCATCATCATTATATATATATTAATGTCTCAACATGAGGAATTGAAGATTAAACCATGTCCAGATTCATTGAATCTGAGACAAACACAGAGAGATAAATTTGAACTTTCTTTCCTTAAGCAGAGAAATCTTTGCATGAACTGCTGCACCACTTCATGAACTTTTATTTAAGGAATTACACACACAAAAAAAAGGTTGAAAAATTAGAGAGAAAAAAAAAAGTAGAGAAAGCATGCAAAACTACAAATGCAATAAATAATATAAATAAATATTTTTAACATTTTTTAAAATTAATTAATAAAATGACGATGTTTTTAATGCTTTTATGAAGATTGCTTGAGTCGTAAGGATGTTCTTAAACCTGTAGGCATTCTTAGAAACATATTTTTTATATTTTTTATTCCATATTAATTATTTTCTTTATATTTCGTCCAATTTTCCATCGATAAATATAAATATTGAATTTCTAATTAATTATAAAATGTAGAAAATTAAAATAACTATATGGTGGATTTTTTTTCTTATCGATAATTCACTTGTGATTTTAGTTAGGTTAATTTTTTATTTGGTCCCTCTATTGTGTTAAAATTTAAACTATATTTTTTTATTTTTAATTTGACATATTTTGTTCATCATCACTTAATTTAAATAGTTAATAATTTTAATTATTTCCATTAAAATATTAACATGAAATTTTATTTAAAAAAATCATTTATTTTAATTAAAATAATTAAAAATATTAGCTATTTGCATTATAAAAAATAAGGACTAAATTATACTAAATTAAAATATAAAAATTAAATTGAGTATGGTAGAAAATGGAAAAACAGAATTTAACCTTTCAATTACCATAAAAAACTTCAAAAACCTTTTGTGAATCCCAATGATGAAGGTGTACCCGGCATTTATTAAATTTATTTACAAATATTTTATTTCTTTTCAAACAGCTGTTCACTGGTTAAGAATGTAGTGATCGTGAAATAAAAAAAAGAGAACTTAGATACATGTTTTTTTTTTATAGTTAAACTTGACAATTAAATTTATTTTGATCTTTAATCTTGAAAATTTTAAAATTTTGATGATGTGACATTCTGAATTTGAGAAATAAAAATAAATAAATGATGATAAGGTATAATCTTAGAGTGTTATATTCAGTATTTTAATAATCGAACCAATGGTTAAACATGTTAGACCATTAATTCTCAATTCAACCAGTTTGACCGGTTCGACCATCGAACTAACAATAAATAAATAGTCATAAAAATCTAAAAAAGTAAAAATATATATTTAAAACCGATTTTACTTAAATGTCACAAAAAAGTAAAACAGTAAAAAAAAAGGTTAAAATTACATGACGTGTAAATGTTTATGGTTAAATAAAAAAATTAAGGCTAAATTGACATAATTCATAAAATTGAGAGTTAAAGTTATTATTATGCTAATTTAAAAAGCTGTTATCATTAACCAATTGGTGATAAAAAAAATTGAATAATTAGGTGACTATTTTGTAACATTCATAGTTGGATGATAAGAAAAAAATTTATTAATAATTAAGTGACTACTAGTGTAATTTACCCCCAATATTATGTAACTGTGTAAATAAAATTATTAAAAATATTTATAAATCTTTCATTTTATTTAAAAAAATGAAGAATGATCTTATTAGTTATTAATATAAATGTTTAAAGAAACAAAAAAAAATAGTTGATGGCACCAATGGAAAAGAAATGTATGACCTCTGAAAGTGGTGTGTGTCGTTCTCCTTTGAAAAGCTAGCTATAGAATAGAAACATTGCTTTGTTTCATCCACGAAAAGTGTATTCTTCCTTTTGTCTTGATGTAATGCTAGCCTCTAAATACACCCATTTTATTGAATTCTATATAAAAAGTTTAGATTGAAAATATGTGGAATATGCCATGATATATATATATAGACGATTTGGCGACTAGTACGGTAGATTAGTATCCATCGAAAAGAAGAAGATCATATCTTAGATCTAAGTTAATCTAACGATCAGAGTTAGAGATCAGAGAAAAATAATGTTTGAATTTTAATTTGTAGATACGTAACGTCCAAAGTTGTTTCATGAATAAAAACTAAATTGTAGAAGAGAAGAGGGAAGAGAACTTTCAATTGGTGCATGAAGTGCGAATAGAGAAACCCATATATAATCAATTTTAACAGTTCGGTGACTTAAATGAAAACTTTTGAATAATTTTGTTACCAGATTATAACTTTTTTAGTTAAGTAACCAAAACAAAAACTTAGCCATAATTTAATGACTAATGGTGTAGTTTATCCTAAACCGAAATATAGAAGTTAAGAGTTGAAACTTACACTAATGGGAGTTGTCACTAAGATCTTACAAATGTGCCAAATGGTAAAAGCTTTACCATGCTCCTGAAATTTTGTTCATCTATCAATTTTTATTCAAATTCGAAAAATCAATCTATAAAGGCGAATTTAAATTTTTTTTAAAGTCAAGATAATAATATAAATTATTAGAGGAATCAAAATCATAATTTTATGCTAAAAATTTTAAATTTAATTATTAACTTCTTTAGAGGTACTAGAAATGGAATTGTACCATTTTAATAAAGGAACCAGGTCCCTCCTTGCACTTTTAAGTTCACCCATACTAATTTGAATTTGACCTAATTTAATTTCCTTATAGAAAGAAGTTAATCTAACTTAACCTAGACCTAATTGTTTTAAGTGTTAATCTTCTAAAGACCCATTTAAGGAAAATCCAATTGGAAAATTCGAATGATCCGAATATGAAATAGTAAGATATTTAAAATTTCGAATTTGAAATGATAAATATTAAATTTGATTCATACATGAAGTAATTTAAAACCCGATTTAACTTAACCAAAAACTAACTCGATTTAGTCTAAATGATATTCATAAGTTTTGTCACCACCAAAAAAAAGTTAATTCAAGTCGAATAACTTACTAATTAAATATTTTTATAAGATTTAAAACATGATTTGGCTCCTAAAGTTTACTATTTTTCTCACTTTAATATTTAATTTTTTTTGTCCATATTGATATTTTAAGTTACATTCCATTAATTGGTTTAGTTTCAATTGTGTTCAAAAATCGATTGACTTGTGGCCCAATTAGAACGTGCCACATGATACTCTGAGCCAACTAAAATGTAACACCTGCGTAATTTCTTTCAAAAATTATAAAAGAATAAAAAAATTAAACATTTTAGAAAATTACCACCTTTGACCATTGTTAGTTTAGTGAATATTAATTTAATTTTTTATATTTTTAAAATTGTAAGAAAATCTTAGAAATTATATATTGTTTATTTTTTGCAAAAATTATTTTTAAAATATTAATTTTTTTCTAATATATATTTAATTTTTAAATTCTTTTGAATTTTCTTAATTTAATTTTATTTCAAATTATTGAATTTTTATTAATGTTTGTAACTTTTTAAACTATCGTAATTTTCTAGAGTTTATATATACTACTTTTTTTTACATTTTCTCATAATTTCTAATAATTAAAATTTTCAATTCTTTAATTTTTTATTTTTTATTATTTGAACTTTTCAAAAACTTAACTAAAAGTTTCATTATTTTTATTTTTTAAATTATATCGATATATTTTACAATTTTCAAAAATTGTATTTTAAGAGATTAAATTTTAAAATTTACTAAACAAGTCCCAAGAATTTGAGGATAGAATGGAATTAAATGTTTGAAATTTAAAATTTTTGAAAATTTAAATTTGATTTATTTTGAATTTAAATTTTTTAAAAACAAAAACTTAAAATTTTAAAAGTTAACAAACTTTTAGAAAAATTAAATTTGATTTTTTATTTTAAATTTTTGAAATAAAAACTTAAATATTTTAAAGTTAAGAATTTTTTTGGAGAAACTTTACTCAAGAGAATGTTTAAGTCGTGTCTTTCATTGCTAAATTGAGAGCCTTTTATAGAGAGCTCTTACCTCTTTACAACGTCTTTTTCAAGGAATTTAATCTCTTACATTATTATAAAGATTTTTTCTCTTCTTACATAATTTTTATTTTCAAAACTATTATTACAATTGCAAAGAATATATTCTTTGAATTATAAAACTTTTATCTCTATTGTGTATCATCGTTTTTCTTTTGAGAGAATTTTGTCAGAAAATCTTTACTATTCATCTTCATCTTTTCTTTGCAAAGAATCATTGTGTTCGTCTTTCTCTTTTGTTTGCAGGGAATCACTCTTGTTCATCTCCTGATCCTTAGATCCTCAAGATTCGTTTGGTATCCAAGCCAAGGAGGAATATGTAATTCTAAAATTTGAAAATCTTCAAATTTGTTTTCAATATTTTTGAATTCTAATTTAACTATCTTTATTATTGTATTATTATTTTTGCTAAATATTGATAAACAGTCCAGTTATCCATGGGTTAGGTGTGTTAAGGACAAAGTATCTCTGTACGCAATTTTAGTAATCGAAAAATTCTGATAGTAGAATCCCCTTATAGGAAATTTGAAAACAAAAAGATGTTTCCTTCCCTT
This sequence comes from Gossypium hirsutum, assembly GCF_007990345.1. Lineage (NCBI taxonomy): Eukaryota > Viridiplantae > Streptophyta > Magnoliopsida > Malvales > Malvaceae > Gossypium > Gossypium hirsutum. The sequence goes on from NC_053449.1 coordinate 7,683,957, forward strand.
AGGAGAACCAATTCTTTTGGAAGCTTACCTCCAATAACACTGTTAGTTTCCCCAAAAATGTGATAATTGAACTCTTCCGGGAGTTCCCACAAACCAAATTTATAAAAACAGAACATTTCAAACTTTAAATGCCTTTTGTAGTTATGTTATAAAAACAAAAGAAAAAAAATTACAAATCCAAAAGGAATATGAAACTATCCAATTCTTAGACAGAGCCATCATCAAAAAGCTTAAAGAACAAATTATAAATATCTATGTTTTGGATTAGCCTCAGTCGATTTCAAACCACTTAGTGTTTATGTTAGAAAAAATTCAGTTCGTAAATGATTTTTTTGCACTGCGGAAAAATAAAAATATGAAAATCGAGTCGGTTTGTGATATTTATAATAATATTTTTTCCCAAAATCACACTTGTATTTTAGGCTAGACGGATCATTGTCATTCTTGACTTTCAACCGAACGGCCTTCATCATTATTCTCGTACCATGAACTACTTCTAGTGTGGGCTCTAACACTTTTGAATCAAATACAGAACCAAAAATAATTTTTGTTTACTTTCAGTAGGAAAGTAAATATCTCTTTCTTATAGAAATCTGTAAATTTGTTGTTCCTAGAAAATAGAATTATATTTAGAGATAAATTCTCTCTATTTTCAGGGAGAATAACAGTATTTCAAAAGTTGTGTGTAACTTCTTATATTTTTAGCCCTACCGGTACCATCTATTTATAATGAGAGAAAGTGAAACCCTAGTTGAATTAGTAGAATGCATTTAATATATATTTAATAGGAAAAAACCAATCCCAAAGAGGGGTTGCTAATAGACTGTGGCTTCGCTCATATGTATTATGATGGAGATTCGAGTCTCTCTTATATTAGGTCAAATTATATGTGCTTCATAAAATTTTAATCTAGCATTTTATAATTTCATTCAACCCAGTAAATGTTTTTCTATTTCTCAAAATATACATTATTTATTAAATTAATTTAAATTAATTTTCCAATTAAATAAATTTTCCAACCCAATTCTAAATTCGTTAAAATCATGGCAACTTTACCGTAAAAGAACCTATGGTAAATTATATTTAATTTCTACATTTAATGGATTCACAATGATCAATTAATTTAATTTCATTTTCGAACTTCAATTATTTAATTAAATAATAATTCAAAAAATTAAATTAATTCTCAGGTCATTCCTGTACTTAGTGAGAAACACATTCATTTTCAAATATAACACATTTCTCTAACTCATTTCTATTCATGTTTGTTCATTTGATTCAACATGCAATTCATTCATGGTTTCAACAAGTTAGCGGAAGGACCGATTGGGCATATGTGATTAGGGCTCAAATGATTTATAATTAAGTTCTAGCTTTTCGCCTATTTGTAACACCCCTATACCATGTTCGACTCAAGGAACTTGATATAGGAATATTACATTTGGTGCCAAATTAATTATTGGCTAATTACTAATAAATTTGAACATAAAAACGGACACTTGGAACATACTTAATATTTTTCCTAAGTACATGCCATTCTATTCAAAATTTGAAAACATACCATGTTGTTGCTTGAATATGTGATGAGACGAAAGCTTGCAATCTCAAATTCAACTCTTCAAAAAAATTTATGTATCTAATCTGCGCATGGAAACAAACCGTACGTTGAGTATACACCCAGTGGTATTACTATAATTCAAATACTTAAGGTAAAAACAATATATATATACACACATTAAATCTTACACTATTTTAACTTTAATAAATCATTCATGCATTTAAACTTTAATTTTATTTTAATAATATGTATTTTAAATAACTTCTCTTCATTTTAACTTATATATCTTCTTACTATATCAATATCCTTCATCAATAACCATTTCATCAAACCATTATTTCATATATTTCATTTTCACATCTCAATTCGATGTCTCATTTCAAATCAATTTAGTTCAATTCAAATCGCTTTTAATTCCCAATCAATATACCTTCAAATATTCACATAATTCATAATTCATAATTCAATATCATTTCTTACTTCAATTCTTTTATTTTCCCCTATTAACATGACTCGGACTTTGGCGGATACACGGATCCAACCAAACACACCAGTACGGCACATTGTGTCTAAAACGGTACATAGTACCTGATCAGTATACGACACATAAGTGCCTGAAACGACACACGAAGTGCCTAAAATATGACACATAAAGTGCCTGATCGGCAAAGCTGATAAATCTCGTACTCTTCCAAATCCTATGGCATGCCAACTATATCCGACTCAGCCCGACTAGTTAATAGGGTATTCAATATATATATTTCTCAATTCAATTTCAATTAATGCCATTTCAATCACAATATCTCATATTTTCCATTTGATTCAATTTCTCATTTCAATCAATATTTCATTCAATTTCGATAAGCAAATTCACTTCCAACATCAGTATCACATATCAATTTCCACTTTCTCAATTCAATTCCAATAAAATCCATATCAATCACCAATTTCAATATTTCAGTTCAATACCACAATAATTCAATAATTCAATTCAAATCATTTCAATTTCTATTCAATAATCACATTTCAATTTCACTTTCTTAATTCAATATTCATCTCAATTACTCACATATAATCACAATTCAATCTAATTTCATTCAATTCAATATCAATACTTAATTTCAATAATCATATTCACTTGAAATCAACTCCATTCAAAACAATATTATCATACCAAATTTCTTACCTTATTTATTTACCATGCATTTCAATTAAAACACAATAATTAATAATAATTAGATTCGAATTACAGTAATACAAATCGTGATTCTCGTGTCTACTCCTCGTTCACCTTTTCTTTTCCTTTCTTCGTGGATACCTCGGGTCCTATATTAGCTACGGAAAATTAGGATAATTTTCATAATAATTAATATAATATTAATTTATGTCTAATATTTAGATTTTCCTATTCAATTTCTTTTCAATTTCTACCGTAAATTTAGTTTGGTCCTAATTAAATTCACTTACTTTCCTATCTTAATTCATACTTTATTTCTACTCAAATTTCAACCAAACTTAGACATAACTATCTAAATTTCACCATAAATACCTAATTTCAAAATTCTTGCAATTTAGTCCCTACTATGCAAAACTTATAGCTTACTTTACAATTTAATCCTTTAATCAATTCTAACTAAAATTTCTATCAATTAATTAAACCCCTAATTCATCAATTTGTTCAACATGAACTATATTCAAAAACCTAAGAATTTCCAAAACTTGGGTTTTTTACTAAATTATTATAAAAAAATAAAAAATAACCAAAATATTATAACTTTTTTTTATTTACCAAAATATTATAATTTTTTTATTTACCAAAATATACCAAAAAAAACCTGTAAAAAAAAACCTGTGGCGGCACCAAAGGTGCCAAAGAGATTGGCGGCACCAATGGTGCCAAAGGACTAAAATGTAACTATCTGCAGTTTTAAGGACTTGACATGGAAATTTACCATTTTGAATTTTGAAAGTGAATTGCTGCCGCTGTGCGTGTGGGGCGCACTAAAATTGAAATGTGGCTAATTGCCTTCTAAGCCCTCCTTATTTATTATTTTCTTTTTATTCCCCTTTAACTCACTTTTTTATTTAATAAACAAGCCATCAACCTATTTTTGTAGTTAAATAAGCTCTTAATCTATGATTTTTACTCATAAAAGCCCTTTATTTTATTATTAAAGTAATATATTTTACCTAAAGTAAAGCTATTTAAAAAGTATAAACTAATTTGCATTTTATGTATTATTTTGGTAATTTGATGAGAATAGTTTATTTAAAAAAATTACTAAATTTGATGAGAATAGTTTATAATTATAATTTATTTTTTCTATTTGGGTTACATTTATGGGTGATCAGTTTTATTATTACTTCTGGTTTTTCAATAAGGCATGCCTGGTATTTCTATTAATTTTTTAATTAAATCTAATATTAGTTAAGTGATAATTAAGATACTTAGAATTCTAATTAAGTAATAACTCTAATTTAATTTAATAAACTATTCTCATCAAATTACCAAAATAGAGTTTATTAAATTAGAGTTTATTAAATGCGAATAGTTTATTAAATTAAAATAGAGTTATTACTTAATTAGAATTCTAAGTATCTTAATTATCACTTAACTAATTAGAGTTTATTACTTAATTAAAATAAGGAGGGCTTAGAAGGCAATTAGCCACATTTCAATTTTAGTGCGCCCCACACGCACAGCGTAGCAATTCACTTTCAAAATTCAAAATGGTAAATTTGCATGTCAGGTCTTTAAAACTGCAGATAGTTACATTTTAGTCCTTGGGCACCATTGGTGCCGCCACAGGTTTTTGTTTTTTTTGGTATATTTTGGTAAATAAAAAAATTATAATATTTTGGTAAATAAAAAAAAGTTATAATATTTTGGTTACTTTTTATTTTTTATAATAATTTAGTAAAAAACCCTCAAAACTTCAACTTGATTTCAACAAAACTTTGTTCCAAAGCTTCTAAAACATCAAAATTAAGTAAAAAAAGACTTAATTGACTTACCAATTAAAGCTTTAAGCTTCAAAACCCTAGTTTTTCCTTTTCTTTTTCTTTTCTTCTTTTCTTTCCCTTCTTTCGAATTGCTCTCTGTTTCTTTTCTTTTTTATTTTTATTTTACTTTATTATATATATTAGTTAACAATAATAATATAATAAAATATAATAAATATCTATTTACTTAAAAAGTAATTAAATAAATATATTACAAATGTATAAATACTATTATTACATTTGTATATTTTTATCACCATACAGTTGGCTTTAATTTAATTCAATTCATAATATGATATTTGTCAAAAACCATTTTTATTTTGAAAAAAAACAAAAATTAGTTGTCGATTTAAAAAATGAAAAGATTGGGAGTCGCCACCAATCTTTTATTGAGGTGTGATTGGATCACCTAAAAACGGCTTTGGTCTACGAGTTTTAGAAAAACGGATCCGGGAGTTGGTTACGTACAAGGAAGGACTAGCACCCTCGTAACGCCCAAAAATTGGTACCTAGTTGATTAATTAGCGTCTTAATGTTGAGAGTTAAAAAAATAATAATCCTTAGTAAAAACTTTAAAAATGTGTTACTTATTAAGACTTTTCTCATTTCGGAGAAAGAAAATGTCACACCCAATGCGTTAGGGCACGATATTCTATTTCTTCAAAAATGAGTTTGTCCAAAATACTCATGTAATAAAATTTAAAAGAATATTCATTTGTTTAAGATTTATAAAGAAATCGCGGCCCAATACATTAGGGCACAATTTCTCAAAATTCTAAACATTGAATATTATTTTTTAGAAAAAATTCTTTATCTCGAGAAATCAACGCGTCACATCCAATACGTTAGGACACAACATGTTGAATTCCTGACGACAAGCTTTATTTTGTTTGATTAAAGAACATTCCCGATAACTAGATTCAACGAAGAAAATTGGAACCCAATACGTTAGGGCTCAATCCTTTCGAAGATCCTAAATACGAGTGTTGCCTTTATTTTTTAAATTTTTCTATTTTTAAGAATTTGAGTAAAAAAATCGATGTAATGCTACATTAAATGTATGTATAAATGTCGCTTTAACAAATAACAATAATAAATACAATAATGGTATAGAAATAATATAAACATAAAAAATAAACAATGACATGCAAAGTATCAAATAAATGAGCAAAATAAAAAAAAACATTTTTAAAATGTAAATGAAAACATAAATCAATAAACAAATGAAGGAAATGAAAACAAATATATAAAGAATAAAAGGTACATAATATATATATTGAAATTATGAAGGATAAAAAAACACACATGGATTTACATATAAAATTTTGGACTATAGACTTTATATAACAAAATATATAATGCATTTATGAAAATAAAGAAAAATATATAAACATATATATAAAAATTATAAAATATGTGTTTAAAAAATATATGTATTTGAGCATTTAAAAAAAGAGAGTAAATATATACATATATATATAAATTCGTTAGAAAAAATATATATAAATATACATATATATACAAAAAAATAAATATATACATATATATAAAAAATAATTACATTATTGAAAGTAATTAATTTTTAAAAAAATAAAATAAAAAAATAAAAAAGGACTAAATTGAACTGTAGATAAAAAATTTGGGGCAAATCCGCAAATAAGTGAAGTCACAAGGACTAAATTGAACGCGTGAATTACATAGAAGGACTGGAAGGGAAATTTTCCCTTCTCCTCTAAACGGCGTCGTTCAATCAGGATCAAATTGAAATTGAAAATAAATTAAAGGGATAAATTTTAAAAAAGTAAAAAAAAACTTAATTGTAAAAATATTAAAAGGCGGAGGGGCTAAAAGCGCAAGTTACCCCTTCGCTTAAAAACACGGGGATCCTAGGCTGGGTCAGGTCGGTGTCGGGTCGATCCATGCCAAAACGACGTCGATTTCAATAGGTTATTTAAGCCAAAATTAATTAAAAAAAATTCATTCTTTCATTCCCTTTAAAAAAAACAAAAAAAAACTCTCCAAACACTCTCCCTCCCCTAGTCGTCCGGCCAGGGTCCGGGCATCAGCCGGTCATCGGCCACCACGCCGGCCACCGATCTCTGGCAACGGCACTACCGTTTGCGGTGGCCGAAAAAGGGGAAAATCCCCTACTTGGCCTTTTCGACCCCTCTAAGCTCGAATCCGAGTTCAAAATCCCCAAAATAGCAACACAAACCACAAAGAAGTCAAGAAACCTTTCGGTTTTCAACCACTGATCCTCTGGGGTGGCTCCCTCGATTGTCCCGGTGACGTTATAGAATCGAGCGAAGGTAAGTCTCTTTCTTTTTCCCTTTTTATTTTATTTTCGCATGTAAAAAAAATAAAAATAAAAATAAAAAAGCGAAAGAAAAATATTGAAACAAAGCAAGAAAATAGATGTTAACCTCCGATATTTGATGTTTTTGATCTCGTTGTATTCTCTGCTCTTTTTGTTATGAAATATTTGTTTTTTTATTATTGATTTCTCGATCCCTTTTACAGTATTTCAATGGCTTTTTTATAGCCATAATAATACAATATAAAGAAGAAACAAATCTGTTTTTATTTGATTTACAAATCTTTGATTTTCTTTCCATTTTTGATGTTTATTTCTTGCAGGTGAGGGCATGGAGATTCAGCTTCGTGCGGGGCTTGGCTGCGGCGCTGTTGATCTTTAGAAACCCTAGGGTTTCTGCAACTGTTTTGGGCCACTGAATTTCGGGCCTCTTGTTTTATTTCGATTTGGGCCATATAGGCCCATTGTAATTTGGGCCTTTTAGACACGGGCCAAAATAGTGTATTACAATATTTATAATAAATTAATTTAATAATAAATATCTTTAGTTTAAAATATAAGTAAATAAATAATTATACTACAAATATTTACATATATTTACATATATTTATTACACGTGTTTTATCATCACCATACACTTGTCCTTATTTTATTAATTATAATATAATTATTATAATTTAACATAATTAAATTTATAACTAATTTATTTTTATATTAATTAAACAATAGTTTGCCGCCTCAACTTATGCTAAATGGCTTATTTTCCATTTTAGTCCTTTTTCCTAATTACTTTAGTCATTTTTCCTACTTACTCTTAATTAAGCTAAATTCACCTAATTAGGCATACCACTAGTCTCATAAATATTTTTAATAATTATTTACGAACCCATTTCACTAAGACGGAGGCCCAATATTGCACTTTTCTGATGCCCATGAATTTTGGGTCATTAAACTATTAATTATAAACTCATTTAGTCATGAAGTCATTCTACTATAGTATCGTGACTGAGCTCTGCCAATTATTTATCATTACAAAAGCTACTCGATCATTTCTCGTCTAATGACCTTGCCATAAGTGTGTTATTTTCGGGCAAATAGTTAAGTTTCAATTCCTGTTGGGTTAAGATAGAACCGATTGGTTCCATAGTGGGGGACACAATGATTGTCAATAGTTAGCTAATGGAGCAGTAGTCGTGAGATTGAGGTTTAAAAGTAGAGAATCTATGAAATTGATAAGCTTCTTATCTTTTTGTACTTATGGATTCGAGGAAAGGTGAGAGTAAGGATTCATAATAAGTGTCTGCAATGTGAGTTCTAGGTTTTAAGGTTTGAATGCCTTTGATTTAACCGATATATGGTTGTCGTGCTTAGCCGCCAGGACAATGGAGACTCTTGTATTTGGAAAAGCTAAGCTGACGAGGATAAATAAGTTCAGGTGAGTTTCTGTGCTCTACCTCTAAGATTATAGTTAACAATGTTATATTTGAATTGTTTGTGTTTGAGTTTGTCTGAAACTCTTGTTGTGTATGGAAATGGTAAATAAGCATGTTGAGTATGAACATTACCATGTAAATGTGTATGCTAGATGTTAAATGTATATGAATTCACTAAGTAAACAATGGTGAACTATTTGATATAGTAATAAGTAATAAGTAATAAGTGTAATGACTTGAGTGATATGCATGATTATTGCATGCGAAGTAATGAAAGAGCTATGTAACACCCCTAACCCATATCTGTCACAAGAATAGGGTTACGGAGCATTACTAGAATATACAGATCAAATACAGACATTTCATATTATTTAACATTCATATTAGATATTATTCATAAAGTCCCTTATATAAGCCCTCGAGGCCCAAAACATACATTAGAAAAAAGTAGGGACTAAATCGGGTACTCAGAGAATTTTTCGCAAAATCTAAAAAATTTTCCAAGGTGCAAAGGACACACGCCCGTGTCTCAGGTTGTGTGGGAATTCGGAATAGGGCACACGGCCGTGTCCCATCCCGTGTTCGTACCCGTATAACTCTCTGACTTGGGTCACACGGCCAAGCCACACGCCCATGTGCCAGGCTGTGTGATCAATTTTGAGTATTCTGTTTTAAAATATTTAAGATGCTGGGGACACACGGCTAAAACACACGCTCATGTGCTAGGCTGTGTGTCACACACGGCTAAGACACACACCTATGTCTCTGCCAGTGTGGACGAAATAGAGCTATTTCCAAGCCATATTTCTCACCCAAATTTGCCTTCCACCTACATAAACACTTAAACATATTCTCAAGCCAATAGAATACATCCAAATCAAGCCAATACCAAGTATCATATATGACATATTAATACATATGACCAAGTCTTCATTTTTATCAAGTTAACCTAATACATATAAAAACATCTTTGTACTAAATATGCCATTTCATCCATTCATCATTTATTCCATATGATTTCCATCACTCATCCATTTCAAACACATATAAACCATGTATAGACTCTTATATACTCTTCAAAACATATCTATCAAAAGCCATTCCAATGGCTAGTTACAACCAAAATCACATACATGCCATTAATGACCCAATTCAACCTATACATGCCATTATAACCAAAAGTAATTTACTAATTATACCAAAATGAGCCGAGGTATAGTGTGATGTTGCTCCGACCAGCTTCCAACCAAATTGAGCTTCTGAATTACTATAAAATAGATGAAATAAAATAGAGTAAGCTTTAAAGCTTAGTAAGTTCGTATAACAAGCATTTAACTTACCAATTAATTCACATTTAAGGTAAGCAAATAAACATGCTCAAACCAATTTGGCCAATCGCCTAAACACATATCCTCATTAAGCATGTTAGTCATGTAATTCATATGAATATCAAGAAATATGTATGCGCTCATCCATATTCAATTTCTATATACATTTACCTTTCACATCAAGTGTCCATGAAACATGTATACATCATATCCTTGTATTCTAAATATATATATACTTGTAACAATTCATCTCAATTTCATAATATCTCATGTCAGAACTTTTCCCATTAAATCATTCAAAATATCGATGGTTACACGGGTAGTACATACGAAGTGTACAAATCTGTAATCCATCAATTCTTATTCGGGAATACTCATACGAGCACATAAATGAGAAGCTCTCTCTCGAGCCATATAACGGGAAGCTCATGTGAGTCATGTAACGGGAAGCTCATTCGAGCTATACAACGAAAAGTTCATAAGAGCCATAATCGGGAAGTTTAAACGAGCCAATATTGGGAAGCTCCGGAGAGCTATATATCAGGAAGCTCATGAAAGAGCCTTTAATCAGGACGCTCATAATAGCTGCGGTGTGTTCGCAACACATGCAGGATCACAACCAATCGAGATGCTCCGAAAAGCTATTAACGGAAAGCTCGTAAAAACCATATAACGGGAAGCTCTAGAGGGCCATATATCGGGATACTCATGAGAGCTATTAACGGGACACTCTTTCGAGCTGTGGTGTGTCCGCAACACATGCAGGACCACAACCAATTCGGAAACCTTGTATCCATCGAATATCATTTATCCAAACGAAACTTAATATTTATCGAACATTGTCAGATATGTGAACAATTTCATATATGTGACATTTATAGAATTTACATATATAACATTCAATTCAAACATATAAATATACACAATTTAATTACACGAACTTACCTCGACAAGTGTTCGTGTATGCAATTTTCACTAATCCAATACTTTTTCTTTTCCATGATCTAACTCTGTATTTGGTCTATCCGGATCTATACTAGTAAATTTAACTCAGTTTAATACAATTAATAACCAATTCAATTCAATTCAATTCAATTGAATTCACATTCTAGGAAAAATTACCATTTTGCCCCTATACTTTTAATTAATTACAAATTCGTCCCTAGGCTCGAAAAATGAAATTTATGTAATTTAATCCTTATTTCAAGCCTAGCCGATTTTTACATATAACATTTTCAGCCCATGTAATTTATAAAATTTAGAATTTTTCCATGAATTTTACATCTTTTCAATTTAGTCCCTAAATCACAATTTCATCAAAATTCACTTTACAAAAGTTGTTTATCTATCAACAACCTTTCATTTTCTACCATAAAACTTCATAAAATGGCAAAACTCTAGTACTTTGATAATTTTACAAATTAATCCCCAAGATAGCTAGATTAAGCTATTACGATTTTGAAAACATGAAAATCATTAAAAACAGGACTTGAATACTCACCCAATTGAGCCAAAATAACTTGCTCGAACTCAAGTCTCCATAACTAGGATTTCCATCTTTTTAATTTAGGAAAGATGATAATATGATGATATTTTCTTTTATTTTATTATTTATCATCTTTATTTTTTACTTTCCAATTTTATCATTTTCTTTATTTAATTTTCCATGGATGATTCATCATACTTATCTACTAACTCCTCTTAATGGTCTATCTACCATATAAGGACCTCAAATTTTGAATTCCATAGCTATTTGATACTTATACATACTAGAACTCAACTTTTGCATTTTATGCAATTTGCTCCTTTTATCAATTAATCATGTAATCGATAAAATTTTCTTAACAAAATTTTTATACGATATTCCTATCATACGGTAGACCATAAAATAATATTAAAATAAATCTTCTTCTGGACTTAAATTTGTGGTCTTGAAACCATTGTTCTGATTTCACTGAAAACGAGCTGTTATAAGTTACTTGGGCGAGGTAGATGAAGGTAGAAAAATGGGCGTATTGGAGGTATGGGTGGATTGTTATGGGATTCAATAGAGTTTGGCAAAATCATGGAGTGGTTATCTATTGGATCGCCAGAGTGACATTGTGACGACAGTCGATCAACTATGGCAACAAATAAAGTCCGCCAGGACAGTAAACATGATATCATATTGTGTAAGACCATAGCTGAGCTATGGCAACAAATGAAGTCTGCCAAATGATGGACTAGGAAGCTGATAGGGCACAAAAAGGGAAATGACTATATGCCTCATGTGACAAGTAGCATAATAGGATGATTGTGGCACATCTGAGAATGCGAGTAAATGGGATTGTAACACCCCTTACCCGTATTCCTTACCGGAACAGAGTATGAGGTATTACTAAATTTTTAAAAATTTTCGACAGCATTCCTACTTATTTTTGCTTAAACCTCCTGCAAATTTAGAACACATTCCAATATACCAACCAATTTCATTTGTATAAACACACATATAGTTTAACTATTAATAAACACTACATTTAAAAGGGAACCATAACATATATTTACATGATGATCCCACATTACATAAAGTGTCTATACATGCCATAAAATTTCGGAACACTAGTAGTAAAATACCCCAAATGTGAAGGATAGTGTAGATGATTGTCTGACTTCGTTCCAATCTCCGAGTTGTTGGAAGTCACTATAACCAAGAGAAAAATAAAATCGAGTAAGCATATAGCTTAGTAAGTAAACACATGATAAATAAGTAATTACTCCCATAACTACACCAAAATATAAACTTATTCATGAATAACTTTATTGTTTAGGCAATTTCCAGCAAGCTGTTTTTCTGCGTCATAGTCGCTAATTTATTTTTATCTGGAGCTACAGGGCTCAAAATTGAGTTCCGTAAATTTTCCCTGAAACTAGACTCATATACCATTTCACCATAAAAATTTCAGAATTTTTAACCCAGCCAATTAGTACAGTTTATTCATTAAACCTTCCCCTGTTTCACTGCCCAACGGTTCTGACCCTTCCTCACTAAAATTTACTTAACTCTCTGTACAAAATTTGAAAAATGGGTTTTCTTGTTTCTAATAAAAATAGACTCAATAAGGATTCCAGGGATATAAATTTCATGCCATAATTATTTTTTTCAATTTTTGGTAATTTTCCAAAGTTAGAACAGGGGATCTCGAAATCAATCCAGCCCTGTTTTAGTAAAATTCAGATATCTCCAAAAATACAACTCTTTTGTTTATTCTATTTCTTTCATATGAAAACAGACACATCCAGCTTCAATTTCATATATTATTCAGCTTCCCATTCATTTTCCACCATTTATGGTGATTTTTCAAAGTTACCCAACTGCTGTTGTTCAACACAGTTTATAATTAAATCGTTCCTTTTTCGTTTTTGATATTTTCTCCCATCTCATACATGGATCGATTTAGTGTCCAACTCAATATTTACCCCATAAAATTTTCCACCATATGGCAATATTCACCTTCCACACTTTTTCGTTGAACACTCGGAATGTTAACCGTTATTGGTGGATCTCGCACTTAGCACCACCACTGAATCGGGGAATCATCACTTAGCAACCCCTCGGGGGAATCAGCACATAGCAACCCCCTTTTCATTTCAAATATACAATGGATATCGCACTTAGAAACCCCTCGGGGGAATCAGCACATAGCAACCCCCTTTCACATTTCAAAGATATGGTGGATATCGCACTTAGCACCACCAATGAACCGGGGAATCAGCACTTAGCAACCCCTCGGGGGAATCAGCACATAGCAACCCCCTTTCACATTTCAAAGATATGATGGATCACGCACATAGCACCACCCATAAATCGGGGAATCAGCACACAGCAACCCCTTTTATATACAACATACTACGGCTTATTCCGAGTGTTCAACCCATAACCCATATATTGCAACCCTTTATCACCTTTCCCGATTTAACAACATTTTTAGGATATTGCCAAACATTTATTTTAATTCCAAATAAATCTCAACATATATTAAATAATATCAAAATAATACATTAAGTCACGTGTTTACTTACCTCGGTGCAAAATATCGTAATTTTGCACTTTACTCCACTATCTTTTCTTTTCCTCGTTTGATATACTCTTCACGTCTTTCTTGATTATGGAGCTTGAAAGCTTAAAAACCCTAAATATGGCTTCCCCCTTGCTGATTTCGTTCACCATGAAGAAGATGAGCATATTTTGCCATCTTTTTCCCATTTAATTCTATTTAATAACCAAATGACTAAAATGCCCCCATTTAAAAAAAAATCTATTTCACCCATTTCTTATGTCTATTTTTGTCCATCAACTAACTAATGGTCTAATTACCACATAAAGACCTCCAATTTAAAATTTCATAACAATTAGACACCTCTAAGATGTAGAACTCAACTTTTGCACTATTTACAATTTAGTCCTTTTGACTAAATTGAGTGCCCAAACGTCGAAATTTTCGAACGAAATTTTTACGAAAATTTTCCGTGAAATTGTAGATCATAAAAATATAATAATAACCATATTTTCCCTCGTCGGATTTGTGGTCCCGAAACCACTATTCCGACTAGGCCCAGAATCGGGCTGTTACAGGGATAGTAAGAGAATCCACCAAACTAAGAAGAGAAGAAAAAGCTGGTAAAAGTGTTTGAGAATGTAGATAAGCCTGTTATAATGGGATCTGCCAAATGTCGACAGTGAGAGGAAGTAGTATAAGTGGCCTTATCGCTACATATGGGGAAAGAAGAGGTATTTCTTACAGAGACACTCTTGAACAAGTATCCACTAGAGATGTGAAATCTTCTGCTAAGAATCACTTTGAGGTGATGGTCACGCAAACTGTCTAATTGGTAAATTTTGCTAGAGATCTACAGAGAAAGAGGATGTTAGGTTAAAACTTTGTAACGCAGAAAGTCCGTGAAGACCATCAAATGGGGAAGTCCGCGGAGAACTACTTTAAGTGGAAAGTCTATCGAAAACTAGTGGAAGAAATAGAAGTCCAACAGGGATGACCATGTAGGACTACCAAAGGTGGAGATCGCTAAGGGATACCAGAGTAGGTGTTAGTCCGCTAGGAATTATCTATTAACTATAATATCTTAATAGGTTAGACTAAGGTGAAAAAATACTTTGGGGTTACAATTCGGGTATGAGTCTAGTAAGAAAAATGAAGGGTGTTGATTCAGTTAGCCAAGTATCATATTCAAGTCTGCGAAAGAATAATTTAGAATGAGACCTTATTCTTGAAAGCGATCAAGCATAGGTTCAAATTTAGCCAAGTATTATTTTGCTTCTTGGTTGTTATTTGTTTATTTTCGTAATTTGTTCTTTGTCATGTTCATTAATTAATTAATTTAGTTAATTTAGTTAATTTTAGTTTTTAATCAATCATTTGATTTATTCGGTTAAATAATAGAAAGACAGTAATTACTAGTACTTTTAGTCTTCGTGGGAATAATATTTTTACTCATTATAGTTATACTATTTATTGATAGGTGCACTTGCCTTAGTCAAATTTTTAGTTGGTTCACGATGCATCACTTGGCTCATATATTTCAAGTTTGACACCCAATTCAAATTCCCAAATTGGTTTCAAGAATGGTGAAACTAGTACGGACCATCTTCTTTAGATATCCTACCAAAACAATTTTAAATTTTATGACCCAAGTTTTTTGACAAATTCTAGCCAAAACCAGACTAGACTTTAAACACATATACAAAATAATTCATTTTTCTCAAAATTGTGTATTTCTTGGATTGCTTTTTGGAATTATGTTTATGAACAAGATCAATACATGAGAATCCCATTGTTAGTTCGAAACTTCAGAATGAAATGGTGGGACAAATTGAATGATGAAAAATATGATTCCAAATATTTGAATTTTTTTCAACAAAAACTCAAGATTATGCAAGTTCGCTACCCTAGACCAAACCATTGCAAGTTTTCTTCAAACCAAATTGGATGTCAGCACATTGTTGGCTTAGGCCAAAACCAAAAAGGAATATAAAAAGCTTATGGCTGAAATACTCAGCTCAATGGATTTCAACGCAGAAATAAGAAATCTTCAACATCTTCAATCAAAATAGTGGATCTTGCAAATGACACCACAACAGTGACAATCACGAAAACCAGAAAAAAATAATAAAAAAAGTTTGCAACCTTCAAAGATTCCCTAGAAAAAATAAGGAGATGAACATGAGTGATTCTCTGCAAATAAAAGGTGAAGATAAACATGAGTAGTTCTTTGCAAAAAAAGACGAAGATGACAGATGTGATTCTCTGTAAACAAAAGACAGAGATGAATAGTAAAGATTCTCTACAAAGAAAAAACGACCTACAAAATTTTTGTAATTCAGGGAATATAATCTCTACAATTGTAATAATAGTCTTGAAAATAATAATTGTAGAGGAAGAGAAAAATAATGTATAGGATTAGATTCCCCAAGAAAGACAATGTAAAGAGGTAAGAGCCTCTATAAAAGGCTCTCAATTTGGTAATGAAAGACACGACTCCAAATACGACACAAAATAGAACTCAAGATCATCGGAACTCCAAATACGACTCCAAAATTTTCAAAAAAATTTAGTTTTTGTTTACAAATTTAAATTTTCAAAAATTTAAATTTCAAAATTTTACTTCCATTCACTTCCATCTAATCCTCATATCATCGGAACTCCTTTAATATATTTTAACAAGAAAGTCAAATATGGTGTTCAAATTGATTGGAAGTGTCACATATGCTTTAGTTCGACTTCATCTCAATCCTTCTTATAACATCATTATCAGTTTAGGCAAAAAAATAAAAAATATCTATAATGAGTTACTTAGCCTCCCAACTTTATAAAAAAAAGTTATTTTAGCTTGCCATTTAATTTTTCGTTCTTTTAACCTTTAAACTTATGTTGTTTGTCAAATCACTCCAAAATGATAGAAAATTTAATATTTGTTAACTTTATTGATCTGGCATATACATGGATTGCCACGTGGATGCCACATTAACAATTAATTAATTTTTTAAATATAAAAAATTCAAAAAATATAAAAAAAGTATTTAAAAAAGTATAAAAATTATAAAAATATTTTTAATTTTTAAAAATTTAATTAATTGCTAATCTAAAATACACGTGTACTTCCGCATGGGTGTCAGCAAAGTTAAATGATGTTAATTTAACTTTTTTCATCCATTTTGGGATGATTTGATAAATAATAAGAGTTCAGTGACTAAAAGAAGCGAAAAAAATAAATGAGGGGCTAAAAAATTTCTTTTTTATAAAATTGGAGGGCCAAATAAGTTATTATACCAAAAGAATAGATATAAAATAAAGAAAATGTTAATATTTTAGGCCTAAATCATGCTTTTAAGACTTTCTATAATTAAAATAAAATAAATAAAAAATTCATTATTAAATAATAAGTTGAGTTTTCTAGTTTCGATCCCTAATTAACTTATCAAAAGCCTTTACCGTTTGTTAAAAGAAAGAAAAAAAAGAATTATTCTTGGCTGAATGCAAATTTATTAAAGAAAGAATCGAATCTTATATTAAAAACGAAAGGGAAAAAAAAGAATTTGGGTTCTTTTTATCGGATAATTGCGAATTGATGGCGTGAAATTCCTCAACAAATCGTCTTTTGGCGTCTCCCCTTCCCGCAACGATTAAGGTGTTTTTTTCTTTCAAATTTTAAGAAAAATTTATCTTTCAGTTTTGGTTTTCTGGGTTTCATGTTTATATGAATTTTCAAGCGGTTTTATTAGTAATTTCTCGAAAGAACTACTGTGATCGTTTCATTTATATATTTTTTTCATTTTGTTTTATGGGTGTTCAATTGATTGTGGATAATTGTAGTTTACTTCCGTTTACCTGATTTTCTCCCCTTTCTTTTAATTAATTGAGAAATTCTTGTCAACTGTTGTTGAATTGTTGTAATTGGGAATTTGGGTTTTTCTTTTTTGGTGATTACTTAAGTAGTAAATTCATAATATTTTCTTTCGCTATTATTCTGATTTTGGTTAACATCTAGGGAGAAAAATCTTATGCACTTGCCTGAGTTAGCACAACATTGAATCAAATTGGCTTTTATATTGGCAAAATTAAGAAATGGGGTACCATTTTTTATGGTCTCTAGAGCTCTAAGAAGCTTAAGATGTTATTTGCTCATTCATTTTCACTGTTGTTGTACTTCAAATGGCACTCTTTCCTTCTGGGGTTGCTTGATGCTAGTGGTATAATAGGTTGCAATTGCAAATGCATTGAGAGAGATTGAAATCAGACCGCTTTTATTGTGATAAATTAAGCTGAGAATTTTTTGCTGCCCTTAGTTATCTAATTTTAACTTGAGAATGATACTATTTCAATTCTCAGTTTTACGGAAAAAGAGGATCTCTTTTTGCTCATCTGCTTGCTTAGAAAACTTTCCGATTGTACATAATTCGAGTTCCTTTGCACCTTATATAATTCGTAAACGGGATGGTATCTTTCCCTTCTTTTGAGCTTCCATTCTACAGATGATAGTTAAATTCTAATTCTTTTCAGTTTGGTGGTTCAGATTATTTTTGGACGATCTTCCTTCAAATAGATCGTTTTACCTCAGATACGAGATAGAGTGCGGCAGTTTAGAGCAGGTTCATGTAGAAAATTGGATATTTTGAGTGTTGGTTAAAATCTCTAGCCATCAAAGCTTGGTTAGATTTGCCTGGCATTGATATATTAATATATTGCAAGCAGTAAGATATTAATGGGGGCATTGTTAAGCCTAAATAGTTCTAGGACTGGAATGAGTGAGCCCTTTGATTCACGTGATGAAACATGCAAGAGGCAGAAGTTGTCATCATGTCTTTGTGAGGAGAACCCTAGATTGATTCCTAGCCTTCCTGATGAGATATCCTATCAGATTCTTGCCAGAATTCCAAGGATTAATTACTTAAATGTAAGGTTAGTGTCAAGGGCCTGGAAAGCTGCCATCATGAGTTCTGAACTTTTCAGTATAAGGAAAGAAATTGGAACAACAGAGGAATGGCTCTATTTGTTGACTAAGATTGAAGGTGACAAGCTTTTGTGGTATGGTTTGGACCCTTTGTCTAGAAGATGGCAGAGGTTGCCTCCAATGCCAAATGTTGCTTTTGAAGATGAATCCAAGAAAGGTCTAGCTAGCCTTCGGATGTGGAACGTGGTGGGATCGAGCATAAAAATTGCGGATGTCATAAGGGGTTGGCTTGGGAGGAAGGATGGCTTGGACAGAATGCGATTCTGTGGGTGCTCCATTGGTGCTGTTGATGGCTGCCTCTATGTGTTAGGAGGATTCTCTAAAGCTTCAGCTTTGAGGTGTGTTTGGCAGTATAATCCAGTTCTAAACTCTTGGAGTGAAGTAAGTCCAATGTTGACTGGTAGAGCCTACTGTAAGACTGGTATCTTAAATAATAAGCTCTATGTTGTTGGAGGCGTTACTAGTCGTGGTGGATTAACTCCACTTCAGTCCGCTGAGGTATTTGATCCTCATACCAGTATATGGTCCCAAATACCGAGCATGCCATTTTCGAAAGCTCAGTTTCTACCTACTGCCTTTCTGGCTGATCTACTCAAACCCATCGCCACAGGTATGACTTCATATAAGGGAAGGTTGTTTGTGCCTCAGAGTTTATATTGCTGGCCTTTTTTTGTCGATGTTGGAGGGGAAGTATATGATCCTGAACTAAATTCATGGGCTGAAATGCCAGTCGGCATGGGCAACGGTTGGCCTGCAAAACAGGCAGGAACAAAATTCAGTGTCATTGTGGGCGGTGAGTTGTATGCCCTTGATCCATCTAGTTCTCTTCAAAATGCTACCATCAAGGTATATGATTACCAAGACGATGCTTGGAAAGTTGTCGTAGGAGAGGTCCCCATTCCAAACTTCACAGATTCGGAGACTCCATATTTGCTTGCCGGTTTACTAGGAAAGCTTCATGTAATTACTAAAGATTCCAACAACAATATCTCAGTCCTGCAAACTGATGTGCAAAACCATTTAACTTCACTACCATCAGCTTCGTCATCTTCACCAGATAACTCCTCCAGTCTGCATGCTGAGCCGGTGGAATCTGCTGCAGCATTCCAAATAAATCCCTGGAGGGTTATAGCGGCGAAGACGGCCGGATCTTCTGAACTAGTAAGTTGTCAAGCCCTTAATATCTAGTTCCATCATCAGCATACATAGGAATCTGATTTAGCATTAACTTTCTAAGTATTGGTTAACACAATACTCTATTGTATGTCTATTGCACTTGATCATTTTACCAGAAGTATCGATATTATATCCTTGTATATAATGTAAAGAAATGAAATTCTCCAAATATACTTGTTTTTATAGACTTGTTGAATTGGCTAATTTTCTAATCTCAAGGAACAGTACTTTTATCTCCATATGAGCTTTGTTCTGAGAATTACATTTACCATGCTATCTACCTACTATTTTTTAATTTTAATTCTTGTTCTCCTTTATGTTTGGTTTTAAAGTGTATACTTTGCTGTTTAGAAACAGAGGAGATGTTGCTTTATTTTAGTATTCAAAAGCATAACAATGTCTGGTCTGGTCTGTATCTGTTTTTGGCTTTAGATATTTTGATAAATTAAAAAAGTGAATGTAAATTCAACAAAGGACATATTTAAATTTGACATGTAATTACGATGACTGTGTAATTACACTGGACTCTTGAATATCTATCATTATGCAAAACAGTAATTTAAATTTATATTAAATGTAATCACTAATCCAATTACACTTAAGGAAAGACGCTGTCGTTTTAAGCAAATATAATTGCAGGAGCAGAAAACAACACAACAGATGCAGCAACAACTCCCACAATAGCACCAACGGCACTATTACCTGCCAATACAAAGATGACATTTTAACAAAATATGACGACGGTCAGATATTCGGGATTTACTCCACTCCTCTTACTTAATTTTGTCATTTTTAAAAAAAATTTAATTTAATTAAGAAATTATATTAACTTTAGAATATACATATCTAATGTTGTCAATGGCTGAATTAGAATTTTAAATATAAAAAGGGTCAATTATAAAAATAGTCACTTTTGTTTGCCTCATATTACATTTTAGTCACTTATATTGGAAATGTTACATTTGTCACTTGCGTTATCATTTTGTTATGATGTGGTCACTCTACCATTAAGTTCCATCACTTTCCTAACGACAGTTTTATGTGGCAGTCCAAATGGGTTTTAAATGTTAACTTGGATGTCCTACTTGGTAGTCTAAATTAAATTTATTTAATTAAAAATATATTTTTATCTTAACAACTGGACATCCAAGTTGGCACTTAAAACCCATTTGGACTGTCATGTAGGATTGCCATTAGGGAGGTAATGGAGTTTAACGGTAGAGTGACCACTTTGTAACAAAACGATAACATAAGTGACTAAAATGTAATCTGAGACAAACAAAAGTGACTGTTTTTGTAGTTTACTCATATAAAAAAAGTGGATTTAACTTTTTCCACTAAATCTCAAATTTAAGCCTTAAAGTTAGTAAAAAAATTACAAATGAACTTTATATTTAATAAACAATATGTTACATGAATTTTGATTCTATACAATTGTATACACGATAATTTGACGAGATTCAATTTTCACAAACCACTAACATTGATATTTATGTATCACTAATTTACGTTTACATATTGCATATATAAATAATTATATTTATCCAATTGCGCAATCAAATCCATGTATTATATTATATATCATATCGAAATTCATATATAAGAATAAAATGGAGACCAAACCTGATGAAGTTGAAGCTGTAGATGGCATAGGAGGTGGTGGTGGAGCAAGAGTATAATTGAGTCGATTATTACTGAAACTGTGGAAAAGAGGTGCAACAACAGGCACTGGAGGTTAGGGTCATGAGTTACGAGCAATGTAGTTAGTTTCATTTCGATTAGTGCGCACTATTCCAGTAGAAAAATAGAATCGCATCCATGAAAATTCTGGCTTATATGAATATCAGAAGAAATAATGTGGTCATCACTGCAAGACTGGCCATTTTAATTACGAGTAAGAGAGTGATAGCAAAAATGAGATAAGCATAAAAGAAAAACCTGATAGGCTGAAATAGTGAAAAGGAACCATTAACTGGAATATCTCCTTCTAGTTGATTGTTTGAAACATCCCTGCATCAGATGATTAAAATCAGTATTGTCTGAACTTGCTAATTAGATAAAACAATAGATTGGAGTACTGATCCAGAGAGTGATAAAAAATCGGTTGATTCACAGACCGATACATATTGATTGAACCGAATTTTATAAATTTTAATTATTTTTTTAATATTTTGTTTTGAACCGGTCAAACCAAAAACAATATTCAGGTTTTTTATCTAGATAATACAACAAAAGTTAATTATGAAAATGAGATATGTTGTAGATTATTTACGAGAATGACATGTTTTCTATAATAAAATTAAGTGCTGCTAATGTGTCAGGCAGCACCTGCCCAAATAAAACCCATTATTATCCAATCATTTTAGTTGGAAAAGAAATATTTTTTTAAATGGTGCCTCCCCATTGTAAAGCAACACCAAAAAAATACAAATATTTTCTTTAAATATTCAACAAATACCATACAAATATAAAAGAAAATTACCTTGTTAAAATGATACCACATAACACATTGAAGAACCAAATGTAATTAAAATTTTGTACTCATCTGAAATGGATATTCAGACCAAAACGCTTGAGTGGGGAAAAGGTTTTTATTTGGGTTTATTTCTGCTTTCAGACCCTTTACTTAATTTTTTAAATTTGCTTTTTTTTTACCTTTATTTTGAAAATTTTAATTTAAAAATTTCGGATATCTGATTTAAAAATTAAAAATCAATTGATTCATTTGGATTTCAATTTTTAAATCAAATGAGTAAATAGATTTTTGAAAATAAAAGTAGAGGGATTAATAGTTAAATTAGATTTTTGAATTCCTATTTTCCTTTAGATATAATGACTTATTTGGCCCTCTAACTTTACAAAAAAATCATTTTAGCCCCTCCATGGTTGGAGGGCCAAATCACTATCATCCATTTTAGTTTTTATAATTTAAAAATAATAAAATTTTCATTTATTTTAGAATGATTTGACAAGAAATACAAGTTTAAGAACTAAAAAGGATAAAAAGTTAAATAAAGAACTAAAATAAAAAAAATTTTAATTTGGGGGGCCAAATAAGTCATTATGCCTAAAGAAATACATAAATTCAATGGTCTAATTTAACTCCCAATCCCTCTACTTTTAATTTCAAAAATCTATTTACTTTTTATTTAAAAATTGAAATCCAAATGAATCAATTGATTTTTAATTTTTGAATAAGATATTTAAACATTAAAATGCAACATTCTTAAATTACACTTCTCAAAATAAAGGTAGAGAATATAAATTTTAGAAATTAAGAAAGTAGAGGAACTAAAAGCAGAAATAAACCTCAATAAAAACCCTTTCCCCACTCTAACGTTTTGGTCTTCGGATAAGCCAAAAGTTCATCGATTTTTTATGCCATCAATATATCAAAAATATATTTTTATCCTTACCATATTTGTTCAGTGTTTTTAAAAAATATATTTATATATTTTGATAATGTGACGACACCCCTTAAAAGATAAATTTTTTCACTTCGATTGATTGAATAATGATGATATATTTTTTAAATGGGTACCACCTAACATATTGACACCTAATTTCACTATAAAATATACCATTTTTATAAATAATCTTTATGTATGTAATTATTTTTTTATATTGTCTAAAGTAAAATACCCACAATATCCAAATCCAAAAATAATGATTAAAATAACCCATGACATTATATATATATATATATACACACGATAGCAACACTCACAGCAGTTGCAGTGTCTCAATAGTAGTTAAGGCCATAGGAATTTGACCTGTCAAGGAGTTGTTGTTGAGACGCCTGTTCCACAAAAAGAGAGCATCAATTATATGGCACATTAAAGACGACTAGTTATGTATTCATGCCAAAATTAAATTATTTTTTTTATTTTTATTTTTAAATTCGTATCTTTAAATTGTTTTTAGATAATACCTGAATTTAACTTTTAATATATCTTCTAAACAACTCAAATTATTTTGAATTTTTCATATAAACCTTCCATTTTCGATTAAACTAATTATAAAATTATTAAAATATGATGAGGATATTTTATTATTTTATATATAATAAAAAATTAATTTTACTATAATAACCAAAATATTAATTAATTTTTATATAAAATTTTTAAATCTAATATACATTTTGGTATTATACTAGGCTAGCACAAGCAATGGCCCCAACTCTTCTAAGACCCATCAACCAGTTTAATTGACAGTATATAATCGAAAATAAAACAAATTGTGAACTAATAAAAAAATCAGAAGTATAAAAAAAGAATAGTGATTGAACTGATTAAATTTTAACAACAATTCAAGTGATCAAGCTTACCTAATTTAAGGCCAGTTTAGCATTATTTTTTATAAGTACTTTTGGGTAAAAAAAATTACTTTATGCAAAATATTTTTTATTTAATAATATTTTTATCTCAAAAATATTTTTGAAAAGAAATGCTAGATAAACCTTAAACTACAACAATACCATTTACCTATCTAGTTTTAGCTAATATCAATGCATAAAAAGGCTTATACATATACCAAAACAACCATTACAAGAAAGCAAAAAAAATTTGTTCTTACAGTACACGCAGTTTTCTGAGGTTGCCCAGAGTAACCGGAATGTGGCCGGTTAAAGCATTCAAGTAAAGATCCAAGCTCACCAAGTTTGTCAAATTTCCAATTTCCTCTGGGATTTCCCCAGATATGTTGTTACTATAAAGCTCCCTGTCATATAAAATAAACTGACTTACATTATTAACCATTTTTCATTGAATCTGCAAAATCTTGATGGATATTGTTGAGGCTTACCAACTTCCAACCGACGATACTTTGCAAATTTTTTCCTAAAGAATCGATGTACCGTACAAATTACAACCAGTGCACGGTGTCAAATGCATTAAAAAAACCCAAATTTTTTATTTTAATTATCTTTAATTGCACAGTAATTCTAAGAGATAAACCAACATTTAGTACTTAAACTTGAAAATTTATTCCACTTTGAACCCTAATTTTTTGTTCAATTAATATTAGAATAGAGAGATTTTCTCAATTTGGTCTCTGAACCTGGATTTCCTTAAACTGTAACGAATTGATACTTTGAAATTGTACCACTATCCTTACTTAAAATTCTTTTTAAAAAATTTAAAAAATATTTAAAATTTATTAATAGTTTATGAAAAAAAATATTTGATACACTATCAATGAAATTTAAAATTTTCAAAAAAAAATTTAGAGTGATGAAAAATGTATATAAAACATAATAAAAAATTAAAAGAAATTAAAAAAATTATCAAATTCAAAGGAAAGAAAAAAAAACAATGTGGGCTAATAGTATCACCAGATCTAGAATTATTAACTTACAAGTACTGCAAATTGGAAAGCAGCCCCAGGTCTGGAACCAATTTCCCAGATAATTTTGCATTCCCAAGATCACTAAATTAACAATACAAAAAAAAAAATTAAGACATCAAACCAGAAAATGGAAACTGAAATAGCATAAAAGACGAGTGAACTTACATTCTTGTCACACTATTTTCACTATTACAGGTAATATTGTACCATTGGCAAGGGTTGATATCGGTTGGATCCCAATCTTGAAGCAGGTTATTGGGGTCTGCCAAATTGTTCTTCAATGCATTCAAAGCATCACCTGTTTATTACCATCACAAAACCAATCTATTATGGATGATTGCAATTCAGATAATTTTATTTCTCTATTTCTGAAAATGGAGGATTTCAAAAAAAACAAAAACATTATTTCACTACATCACTCAAAAATAAAAAAAACCCCAATAAGTTCATATAATAGAATAGACTAGGATTGGAAGTTCGATAGTTTAACTAATTTACTTGGCTAAAAGCAAATAGATTATTAAAAATTTGAAAAATCAAAAAGTATTAATCATTTATAAGAGTCAATTCAATTGATGTTTTATTTGATTTAATCAATTTTTTACTTTTCATCAAATCGATACCCTTGTTAATTCCCAAATTTCATTTTATCTAAAATTTAATATTCTAAATCCAACTTCAAATTCAGAATTAAATGTAAATGGTATCAATATGAGTATCCCAACAAACAATCAAAGTTTACCAGTACTAAATCAATCCAAGAGAAAGAATGGTATAAAATAGAAATATTATTCATTTCTAATAGTTTAATACCATATTAGTAATTTTATCCTGCATTTTAAAATTTTTATTTAGATTTGATATTTTTTCAAGTTCAAAATATTGATACCATTAAACTATTAAAAAAATATAATATATCTATTTCATACTATCCTTTCTCGGCAATCCAATAATATACCAGTAAATAAAATTTTATTCTATTTTCAGGTTGTTAATTTGAATTCTATTAGTTTAGTTAGATAATAATAATTCAAATTTAAAAAAGTGAAATAAAAAACTTGGGAATACAAAATGAAAAAGACAAATAAAAAAAAAGGGTAAAGAACCTTCTGCATTGCCGGCGACTCGAAGAACCAAATGCAACGCCAAAATCAACCATAAACAAACAGAGATGAGCCGCTCCATCTTTTTCTCCTTTTGGTTGCTTTGATGTAAAGAGCTAAGTCTCCACAGCGTCGCCAATCCTTCGACTTTGATTGATCCAAAGTCACTCAAGTATTGGTCGTTGAGAGGTAAACGAAAATAATGAAATTTGAAAACACTATTCTCTGAACTAAAGCCTATATATATATATAAAGCTTGATTGAATATTCAAGAAAATTTGGCACTCATTTTTATGTTTGGCAAGCGGGAAAGACTAGAGAAAAAAGGTAGAAAGTACTCGGAAGTGACCGGTGAGACTTGAGAAAGGAGATTTCGTTTCTCTTTTTGTTTTTTTAGTGAAATTCTTTTGGCCAAGTCAAAGTGGATCTTTTTTTGGACGTGGGAAAACCATACATAGGAAAGGAAAGCCCTCAGCAAATCTACAATCAGTACAAGACTACGTATAGATATGGACAAGTCTGATATAAATCATACATCCAGAACAAGCCCAAAATCCAAAGGTCAACAAACCGAATTTCAGGAAAGAGCATACTCATGAATCAAGCGTCATTGGGAGTGTTATATAATTATAATAAAATATATAATAATTAAATCCGGAATTTAACTCAATTATTCGATCTGAAATATTAATAATTTAAGTAATTCCAGACGCTTCATTTAGAGGAGCTACTACCCTGTTTTTATGAACATTGTTAGAAAAATTACTTTTATGGGAACTTTGAGGCATACTCTCAATAAGTAAAGGTGGAGAGTTGAATTATAAAATTATGATTTCATATCCTATTTTATGAGACTTTTACAACGGTATATCATATGTTCAAAATGGTTAAGTGATGAATGAGAAATTGATGCTCAAAGTAAGATGCTTGAAAATATTGTTGAGGAAAAGTAAAAGCTTAGATACAACATTGGTTAAATACCAAGTGTGAGATGTGTTTATATATGTGAACTCTCTTGAAAGGTAATTGAATGACTAAGCTTGTAACTTTGCCTCGCACGAAGGGGGGTGTAGGTCCAATCCAGACGGGGTTGGGGCGCACTTGCACAACGTGGGCGACTCAAAATGTTGGGCCTAAATTGGCCTACAAATATTTTAAGCCCAACACGAATTTATTTTTTCTCAGCAGATATAATCTGGTTATATATGGACAGTATTTGATTTGATTTAATTTTTATATCAAATTGGTTTTTGGCTCATTAATGACAGATTTTATGTTTGTTTCCAAAATTTTTCACTATCCAAAATGCCTATAAAAGGTTGTGTATTCTGAAGGATTAAACAAACATTCGAATAATTTCTTTTACTGAAATTCTGTTCATTTCAAAACTCTTCCTTTTCCTCTCTGTTTTTTCAAAAGTTCCGGTGGTAGAAAAAGGTAAAGTTCGTTCATTGATTATTGTAGAGGTGCTACTACTTTGATCACTGTTGTTGTTGTATTATGGGAGACATTCGACCAACGTTTCTCCAAGTACCGTAAGAGCGGCTGAATCTGTCTTAAGGAAACTGTGTTTCAAAGGCCTCAACATTTTGTAAAATCCATATTTTTCCTTCTGGTTTAAACTCTTATTTGATTTTAATTTTTATTATTTTTCGTATTTCCAGATGTTTTTCCCGAGGGTTACCGAGTTTACCTTTGAATCAGGAAGTTGAGTTTGGCATCGAGCTTTTATCAAGTACAGCTCCAATGTTTATCGCTCCTTATCGTATGGCACCAAAAGAGCTTATGGAGCTAAAGTGTAACAGCTCGTTTTCATTAAAATCGGAACGGTGGTTTTGGGTCCACAAATTCGAGGTTGAAAATTTTATTTTTATATTATTTTATGGTCTACAGCATGATAGTATTATTGTATAAAAATTTCATTAAGAAATTTTAACATTTGCATGTTCAATTTGATAAAAAGGACTAAATCACGTATAGTGAAAAAGTTTCGTTCTATTAGCTAAAGGTGTTAAATAGCTATAGAACTTTAAAGTGGAGGTACTTATATGGTAATTAGACCATTAATCAGTTAGTGGATGTGCATGGCTTGGTAATTATGAAAATTTTAAAGTTAGGTAAGGGTAATTTGGTAAAAAGGCAATTAAAAATTAAATAAATAAAACAAAATGTTATCCTATTTGCTTCATCTTCCCCACCAAAATTTACAGCAAAGAAAACACCATTGGAGACCTTCAAACATTCGGTCATATCTCCCTTGCATGTAGGTGCGTTTTTGTCCCCTTTTTAATGATTTTTATATTTTTAGGAAAGTTGTAGCTTAACCTAGCTAACTAGGGGACTAATTTGCAAAACAATTGAAAGTATAGGGTTTTACCATGAGAGAATTTTAGTTTTTTTTTGAATTTTAATGGAAGAAAATGAATCTTTGTTGGGAGTTAAACAACTTTTGTTAAGTGAATTTCAATGAAATTGTTAATTAGGGATTAAATTGAGAAATGTGAAAATTGTGTGGTAAATTTGTGAAATGTATGGGCTGATATAAGCATATATTAATTTTGGCTAGGCTTGGTTAGGGGTGAAATTGCATGAATTTTATTTTACGAGCCTAGGGACTAAATTGTAAAGAAGTTAAAAGTATAAGGGCAAAATAGTAATTTTTCTAAAATATGATTTTTTTTGATTGATTTGAATAGAATGAGACTTAAATTAGTTAAATTTAATTATATAAATCAAGAAAAGTAACATACAAAATTAAATCGGGGAAAAGATAAAGTGTTGGAGTAATCGATCGATTTTTTCCGTATGAATTCGAGGTAAGTTTGTATGTTTAATAATCATTAAATTATATTTGATTTAAATGCTTTATTATTATATTCTTGATGATATGGCTCCACGGAAATACTCGACAAATTTTCAGCGACTTATGGATCTCGGTTGAACCTTAGGAATAGATAGAATACAAATGACATGTCATTAAGGGTTACCGTGTTTTAGGTGCTGGTCTCGTACGTCCTACCGGTGGCTGAGTTTCTGGCATGTGTTATGTTACTTTACAACTTGTGTGAGCAGCACCATATAACTACATGTTGATTGACAGCTTATGTGAGCAGACCCATTTATGGCTAGAGAGAGAGCATTGATACGAGATATGATATAGTAGTGGTTTTGACCACATGTTGGCACATAGTGTGCGAGATACCCTAGTATCCGATATTATTCCAAATGGTTCAACGGGTACAGTGTTGTTATGAGGATTATATGAGTTCGATACAAACTAGCTCAGGTATTTATGTGAAATATGGGAAGTGATATACATTTGATATATGAATTCATGGCTAACATGGTTGATGATTATGTGTTAGGCTTTTGGGCCAAATTGAGTTGTATTATGCCTTAATTTCTCTTATCTAAATTGTGGTTGATTGGTAAGTTGTATTTTTAGTTATACAAACTTACTAAGCTTAATTGCTTACTCTGTTTATTTTTCCGTGTTTTATAGAGTTTCGAAAGCTCGTTCAGATTAGAAGTTGTCGGAGATCTCATCACGCTATCAAACGCTTATTTTGGTACTTTTGGTTCAATATTTTGGTTCAATAGCATGTATAGGTCATTTTGGCTAATGGCAGCCTATATGTTTTGTTGTGTTTTAGCCATTTGAATTGGCTTGTATTGTGGACATACCTTTTGGTATGTAAATATGTAAATAGCCTTATTGTATGTGGTGTATGGTTGCCATGTGAATGCCTAGTTTGTGAATTAGTATTTTTGGGTACCAAATAGTTGAGATTGATAAGTAACCTATATGTTAAGTTTTAGGCACAATGGTGTATATATGTATTTGACCATTTAGGTACGTTTGAGATACATAGTTTGAATGATTATAAGTGGTCAATTGATGTGCTTATGGGCATCATGTTGCATATGTGGATATTACATGTTATAAACTTGATATTGGTTGGTTTCGAATGCCTATATGTGTCATGGTTATATGAAAACTTTTGTGTTTAGGTTGGTACCAATTTCGGTGAGAAATATGGCTTGAAAAATGACCTATTTTTGTCCACACGGGCAGAGACATAGGCGTGTATCTCAGTCGTGTGTGACACACGGCCAGGTGACACGGCCATGTGTCCCTTGTAACTTCTATAGAAAACAAGTCAGTAGCTTCACACTGCCTAGCAACGGGCTTATGGCTTGGCCGTATGGCACAAGTTAGTATACCCTCTAGTTTTCACATGGCCTAGCACACAACCTGGCACACGAACGTGTGAGGCCATTTTGAATGGTACACGGCCAAACACATGGGCGTGTGGTCTGGCCGTGTGACTCAAGTTAGTATGCTCACTAGTTTGGACACGGGCTAGGACACGACCGTGTTGCCCTATTTTGAATGCCCACACGGCCTGAAACACGGGCGTGTCTCTTAGCCGTGTGAGACACACGGCTTGGCCACACGAGTGTGTGTCCCCTACACCTTTGAAAAATTTCCATATTTTTCAAAAAGTTGCTTGAGTACTCGGTTTAGTCCCGAACTATTTTTAATGTCTATTTTGGGCTGCGAGGGCTCGTATTAGGGACTATATGAATGAATTTGATTGGTTTCTAAAATGAATGTGTTATGCAAATGAAATGTATTATTGTTTGCTCTGTAAGTTCGATAATGCTTCGTAACCCTGTTTTGGTGTCGAATATGGGTTAGGGGTGTTACATAAAGGCTTAGCTACAGGAGCTTTTGGATCGTGGATTCATCCATCCTAGTGTGTCTCCATGGGGGGCTCCAATTTATTCGTAAAGAAAAAGATGGTACCTCAGCATTCCTGGCAGGACATTTTGCAAAATATTCCTTCTTTAAAGTGCTTTTGTGGTCTCTCCATTTTTTTCCTAATACCTTCTTCACATAATTATCCTAGACCTCTAAAGTAAATCTCTCTTGCAAATAATATGTAACACCCCTAACCCATATCCGTTGCCGGAACAAAGTTATGGAGCATTACCAAAATTTACAGATCAAATAACGACATTTCGTATCATCTAGCATTCATATCAGAAACCAATCAAAATCAATCATATTATCCCTTATAGGAGCCTTCAAGACTCAAAATTCACATTAAAAACAAGTCGGGACTTGATCGGGTTCTTAGAGAATTTTTCAAAAAACATCAAAAATTTTCAAAGGTGCAGGGGACACACGCCCGTGTTTCAGGCCGTGTGGGCATTCGAAATAGGGGTACACGACTGTGTCCCAGCCCGTATCCAAATTTGTGAGCTCTCTGAATTGGGTCACACGGCCAATCCACATGCTCGTGTGCTAAGCCATGTGAGTATACTGACTTGCACTAATAAGGTGCAGGGGTCACACGGCCAAGCCACACGCCCGTGTGCTAGGCCGTGTGAATAATTTGAGCATTCTGACTTGTATAAATTTTTAAGTTGGAAGGGGCACACGGCCGTGTCACTACACGTCCATGTCTCTACCCGTATGGACGAAAATAAGCCATTTCCAAGTCATATTTCTCACCCATTTTGATATCAACCTAAACACAACATTTTAACACATCAATAACCACAACAAAGAAATCAAAGCAAGCCAAAATTATGTTTTATACATAATATATCATCACATATACCCCAAATACCCAAGCTTTGTAATGGTCTAAATTCAGGGTTATCGGAATAGTGATTTTGTAACCACAAATCTGATTTAAATAGAAATTTATTTTAATAGTTTTGCATAAATATTGATATGATAGGAAAATTGTATGAAAATATCGATAGAAAAAAAATTACCAATTTAGTGGTTAGTTAAAAAAAGAAAGAAATTATTGAAGAAAATTGGGTAAAAATAAGGTATCGAGACCTCGATCTAGTAAACTGAGTTGAATTTTTTTTATAAATATTTATGAAGTGTTAGTAATATGGTATTAAAATTTCATTAGAAAATTTTTACGTTTGGGTAGTTAATTAAGTGAAAAGGACTAAATTGAAAAGGGTGTAAAAGTTACTAGAAGGATTAAATAGTTCAATTGTTAAATGAGGGGGCACATAAATTGCAAATAAGCCCAAAAGGAGATATTTTGGGCGGCATAAGCTGAGGAAAATCAAGAGAATTGGTGAAATAAGGGCAAAATGAGAAAGAACAAAATTTACTAAAATAAAAATGGGACCAAATTAGAATATCTAGAATTTTCTTCATATTTTCTTCATTATCATCAGCCAAAAATATCATAAGGGTTTATTCAAGTTGATATTTCATAATTTTTGCACCAAGTGAGTTAATCCTTGCCTTTTTCTTGTAATTTTTGTGTTTCTAAGACTTTTACAGCTAGGTCCTATTACTAAATTCATTAGTTTTTGATTTCATGGATGAAATTGAAAGTCACCATGGTTGATTTCTTTAAGTTTATGATGAAATAGCATGAAATTTAAGCTTTAATTTGTTTATGACATGATTTTTTAGGTAATTTCAATAGAAATTGATTTGTAGGACCTAATTGTGAAAAAGTTTGGAATTAAAGTCTAGTGCTAAAATTCTGATTTCCATAGGTTATAAAGTAGTTTAAAGTGATAGAATCAAGTGTTAATTGAGAAAATTAGCTCAGTTGAAAGGTTAATTGAGCAGGGACGAAATTGTCATTAATTGAAAGCTTAGGGGAAAATGGTAATCAACATCTTGCACCAAAATAGTTTTGGACAGTAGCAGTAGGCTACTTTTGAAAAATCACCATAAATTGTGGAAATCTAATTATAAGATGAAAAAAATATGGAATTAAAAATTATTGAGTCTAGTTTCTCATAGAAGAAACAGTGTAATCAATGGAATTGTAAATCATGAGATATAATAAATTTTGTGAGACAAGGTCAGAATGAATCCGGGTTCCCCTGTTCTAATTTTGGAAAATTATCAAAATTTGGATAAAAACAATTAAGGGTTAAATTTTACATGTTTAAATTATTAATGAGTCTATTTTCAATAGAAACAACAGAAACATCATCCAAATTTTGTACTAAGAGATAATTAATTTTTAGCAAAGAAAGGTCGAAGCTGTCAAACAATAGAACAGGGGTAAGTTTGAAGATTTTACTATATTTATTGGCTAAACCAAAAATTCTGAAAATTTTATGGTAGAAAGGTATTTGAGTCTAGTTTCAGAAACACCAAGTGGTTTTTAATTTGGAATTCTGTAGCTTAAGATGTAAATAATTTAGTGACTACAACTCAAGTAGACAACTTTAAATGAACTATAAATAATAGTGGAATTATAGGGAATGTTACATATGAACATGAAATGTATTAAAATGATGATTACATTTATTTATTTAGATTCATAAAATTCAAATACGAAGATAGATCGAGGAAAGGAAAAGTTCGGGATTAGTAGATTTTTTTGTATACAAACAAGTATCGAGGTAAGTTCGTGTAACTTGAATTATATTCTTAAATGCTTGAAATATATTTTTATTGATGTGAATATGATTTGGATGTTTATTGTATGATAATTGATGAAGTATTGATATTCTTGATGAAAAGGGAAAATAAGTCCCAGTTGAATGAAAGGAAAAATTAGATGGATTTTTGAAAAGGAATTGACGATAAAAAGCCCGGACGGATGATCCTATCCTGATATAGCCCTCCCAAAAATATGTGGAAAATGGATTTAGCCCGGACGGGTAACCAAAATTAGGGTCTGAATTTAGCCTGGACTGGTAATTCAGATCCAAGCTCATTAGAGTAATTGTAATTGCAGGGGATTTAGCCTGGACTGGTAATCCCGACAATACTCTATGAGTTTATATTACAGGGGATTTAGCCTGAACTGGTAATCCCGCTGTAAGGATGAGGTTCGCGAGAGTGTGCTCTCTGAAATGGAAATGTGTGCACATGAATATGAATTGACGGACCCAGATTTGTACACTAAAGTGTACCCCTGAAAATCCATCGAAATTTTGGGAAATTCAACGCGATAAATATAGAAAAATAACAAGGGAATGGAAATCATGGTATTGATGAGCTCATCAATCATGGTATATATTATTGATACATGGAAATTATTGGACTAACTTGAATGTTGAGTTTGTGCATTTTAGGGGAATAATGCATTGAATGTATGTATGAATGTTTATTGCATTGTATTGAAAATATTAGGTAAGTATAATTCTTGTTATATGAGCTTACTAAGCACAAAGTGCTTACCCTATTTCATTTTCCCCTGTTTTGTAGTGTTAAGAGCTCGGAGGTCGGATTCGGTCGGAAACGCATCACACTATCAACCTTGGTATATAAAGAAACTTTATTTTGGAAATCAATGGCATGTATAAGCTAATAAAGTAAATATTAATGTGAGATGAATGTAATGTTAGCCATTGGTATGGCTAACAAATCTTGGTTTTGGTATGTGATGAGGTTATCTTATGGATATGTTTGAATCTATCTTAAAATATGTTAAAATGGATTGGTTGATTTGGATTGGTCTCGGTTTAAAATTGTAGAGAAGGTTAGATATTTATAAAGGGGTTATATTGAGTTCATAAAAAAAAACTTTGGGATTTTGCGAAAAATTTCTTATGGTTTCAATTTAATCTCGGTTTGGTCCCAATGTATGTTTTGGGCTTCAGAGGCCTATCTAAGGGACGCCATGACATGTTTTGGTAAATGAATAGTATTTAACTCGTAATAATGGGAAATTAATTCGGTAAAATTCGGTAATGCCTCGTACCCTATTCCGGCAACGAATATGGGTAGGGTGTATTACAAGCTTACCTATTTAATCCATCTAACAAATCTACTAAAGTTTACCACAAATTAAATACATACAAATATATATAAATCACTCACACCAATATCACAAATATGCTTCATTTTCAAACCAATATATATAAGTTGGTTATATAGACAAAATGTAATTCATAACATTTACACAAGCCAAGCTTTGATCAAATCCACACAAAGCCTATACATGCCATATAAACCATATTGAACATTTCAAAAACTACTGAAATAAGTTGGAGAGTGTGACTTGAGTGTTGATCCGATCTTCCAATCCTCTGATAATCTACAAAGATATTAAACAACACACATAGCCTAATGAAGCTTAGTAAGTTCGACGAGTTAAACAGAAATCTTATCGAACCTACTATAATAATCAAATAATAAAAATCATTCATATCAATTCCCTGTTAATCACAACTTGAATCAATGAATGCACTTGTTTTCAAGTCGATACCAAAATAAATAACATGTCTTTCTATTTGAATAAATAAATAAATCATCTTACCAAATCTTTTTCAATTCGATGAACGACTTACAGATAAGAGTAACAGAATCTCATAAGATCTAGGCCTGCCAAATGTGCCAACAGAAGCTTGAAAGCTGAACAGAAGCTCATAAGAGCTGAACAGAAACTCTTAAGAGTTAAACAGAAGCTCTTAAGAGCTGAACAGAAAATCATTAGAGTTGAACAGAAGCTCGTAAGAGTTGAACAGAAAGTAAAACACGAGAGTTTGCAACAAATGTTGAACCCCGGTTTACTTGGATAATTTGCCATTATTTTCCTCTAATACCGTCATGCGCCACATAATGAATGTACTCAAACCTGACGTTCCATTTAACCCGAATATTCAATTCAAAATTATAACTCCAACAATAATTCATTTTCAACAATAGAATAAATACATAATACCATTCATCAAATCAATATAAATATTAAAGTTTAACTGTACAAACTTACCTGGATTGAGTTGTAATAATTGCAGAAATTTATAAACTATTCTACTATTTTTCCTTTTTTCTCGAGTATCTACGGGATCTTGATCTAAAATATAAAATTACTCATTCATTAGCATATATTTCAGTTCCAATTCATTTCACAGTTAATACCCTTCAATTTTTCAAATTTACACAATTTCTTTAAACTTTTACAACTTTTGTAATTTAATCCCTTAACTAGTTAATCTATCAAATTAACTAATTTTTCTCAATTAATAATTTATCTAAATATTCTAGGCCATCATACAGCCCTTAATAAAACAAAAATTTACTACCAAACCCTAATATTTTAACATTTTCACAATTTGATCTTAAAATCAATATTTAACAAAATCACTTTATAAAATCATCATACAACAAAATTAAAGCTCTAAATCCATATTATTCATCAAAAAAATCTAATATTCATCAATGGTAACTTCTAAAATTTTTCAATAAAATCAAAAACTAAGGTAAGATTTAGTTGTACCTATTTGTAACAATCTCAAAAACATTAAAATTACAAGAAACGGGTAAGAATTAGAATCACATGAAGTAAAAATAAGAAAAACCAGCTTTAGAAGCTCTCTTCCATGTCGGTTTACCGAAATTGAAAAAGAAAATGTCTAGAAATCTCTTTTAATTTCAATTTTTATGCTTAATTTCATGCAAATTACAATTTTGCCATCCGTGTACTTTATTTTACTATTTTACACTAACATGCAGTCCCACTATATCAATTAAGGCATATTTATCCTTTAAGTCCTCCCTTGTTTATTAATTAAGCCATTTAATCACTTATTTCTTATAATTAGCAAGTTTTGCACCTTTTTCAATCTAGTTCTTCTTAATTAATTAACTACCGAAACGTTAAAATTTTCCAACAAAACTTTAATACTACCTTAATGACACTCCACAAATATTTATAAAAATATTTACAGCTCGGTTTACAGAAATGAGGTATCGATACCTCATTTTCTAAAATCACTTGACTTAGGATATTACCACTCGAGCCTAATAATTCATTATAAAACATAAATTGCCAATTCAAAAAAATATTTTAAAAACCATATTTTGACTCGTAAATACTAAATAATAAAATTTACAAGCTTACTCGTCGGATTTGGTGGCCTTGAACTACTATTTTCGACACCATTGAAAACCGGCCTATTACATAACACAAGTTTAGAAAGTAAATATAAATGAAACTTAAACCAAAATATTATAAATTACATTCAAGTTATTACCTTATTATTGAAAGCTTGATTTTTGTTACTATCAGGCATATGATGCCATGACTCGTAGTGGATAGGCAACAGATTGGCATTTCATGCTAGAATGCCCAAGTATCCCGCTAAAAGTCGAGCTTCTGATCCAATAGGCTAACCATGACTGTTTCTAGCTACTTTGACGTTTTTAGCTACTTTGACACGCTAGACAGAATTTAACTCGTATAAATCTTTTAATAACATACGTCCTCTATTTTTGCGCCTCCCACCACTTTCAGCTAAAAAAATGGCATATTATAATAAAAGAATTTGAAACAAAAATCAATAATAAAAGTCAACATGCATGTCAATTAAAGTTAACATTAATTTGAATTTCTGCATGTTTTCGGAACATTTGAAGATCCAATAGCAGTCTGTTGTTCACTATTTGTTTCTTCTGGATTTGGAGGATTGTGAATAATACTTAGATCTCACATCTTCTTCTAGGCATTTTATCTGCAATATACATAAAATAGTTAAAATATTAGTAACTAATTACAACAATAATAGTACATATAAAATGGTTGAAATATTTAACGAGATCAAGATTTAAATTATAATATTACATATAATTAAAAAATTGTAAAATCTTACTACATCATGGTTCGTAAATATCTTCATCCATATCCTGGCGAAACCATTGAAATTGTGTACTAGTACTAGGGATAGTTTCATTTAAGTTTTATTCTGGAAAAGGCAAAGTTTCTGATCTTTTGTCAATGTTGTCTCTACTTCCATTGCCCATATCAAACAAGTCTCTAGGGGTGTTACGGAATACAACATACCAAACCTCATAAGTTGGATCTTTCGAGTAAAAAACTTGTTTGACTTGAGAAGAAAATACATATGGCTCATCTATCAATTGTTGTCCTGTGTGAACTAATCGAGAGAAGTTCACCATTGTAAAACCAATTTGATCTTTTTTAATTCCGCGAGCAGTATTAACATTAGCCCAATCACATCGAAATAAGACAACCTTCCGTTTGCCATAGTAATCCAACTCAATAATGTCAGTAAGAAGTCCGTAATACTCCACATCTTCCTCAACAGGATTACTGTCCCTAGCATTAGCATAACTTGTAATTGAAGAATTAACAACTATTCCACAATTTTGAGTCCTCCTCAATCTTTTGCAAGATTTTGTATGAAACCTGAATCCATTAATGAGGAGGCAGTATATCTTTTTACTACTCTACTCGAACCTTGGGAAAGCCATTTAACTTTGTCGTTGATGTCCTTTCCACTCCAAACCTATTGAATCGAAAGTAAATTGATTAATTATAAATGTTATACGAAAACATTATTATTTGTTAATGAAAGCTTCAGTTGCATACCATTTGCCCCAACCATTCATGAAAAGATTCTGTAAATAACTTATGAATCTCTCAATGTTGTAATCTTCGAGAGCGTGAACGAGATCTCAAGACTTGTTTGTACTCACTACGTTAAAAACTGGATTACTTGGTTAGAAGATAAACAAATTAAAAAGATGAATATTTATCAAATTCTAAAACTTACTTGCGTAATAGTTCAATTGAATCATGGTGAAAAAGAACATATCGACGTGCTTGTACCAAAGATCTATCATCTAAGTGTGCAATTTCAAATTTACCGATTGGTTCTCTATAACTTCGAAATAGATAAGTTTCAACTAACTTATGATTAGTGAGCCCAGCATTTCTACTTGGTCTATTCAGCCTTGTTTTAACGTCTTCTAAATATCTAAAGCAGAAAGTCATACACTCTTCTGCCCAGTAACCTTCAGTAATTGATCCTTCTGGATAATGCTTATTACAACAATAAGACTTCAATTTGCATAAGAACCTAAACACGATATACAACATTATAAAAAGTTGTAACTAAAGCTATATTCATGAATGAATGAAAACTTTAGAAAGAAATTAACACCTCTCTATAGGATACAACTATCAATAAAAAATCGGTCCACCAAGTTTTGCTTCATGAGGGAGATGGATTAGCAAGTGCACTATAATAGTGAAGAACGAAGGTGGAAAGATCTTTTCCAAATTGCATAAAGTCAAGGCGGATCTTGTACTTTCTCAAGTTCTTCAACAATCAAAACTTTTCCACAAATAACTTTCATTATATTACATAGTTCAATTTTACAAGACGTCACATTTTTTGACATACAACACCGTAAAGCAACTGACAGTAAATCTTGCATCAAGATGTGATAATCATGTGATTTTAAGGAATATGGTCTTTGATCTTTAAGACTCACACATCGAGATATATTTGATGCATACGCATCTGGGACCTTTATATCCTTCAACACCATGCAGAGCACTTCCTTTTCTTTCTTCGACATTGCAAAAATAGAAGGCAACAACTGAGATTTTCCATTCAGAAGTAATTGGGGATGAAGATACGCCAAATTACCATGTCAACTAGATCAAGTCGACTCTAAAGATTGTCTTTCAATTTTCTATCAAAATTCAAAATTGTCCTAATGATGTTCTCAGAAGCATTCTTTTCAATATGCATGACATCAAGATTGTATCGCAAAATGTGATGCTCCCAATAAGGCAACTCAAAAAAATACTTTTTTCCATAAGTCCGCCTCATTAGGATCATCATCTTCATCAGATTCATTATTAATCTACTAGTCAACATCGCCACCATACGCATCCCTCAGTCTTCTCTTTGTTTGCGTGTTGGGTGGTTGATTCATCTTCCCATAGCTGAAATTGATATCTTTTGACATGAATAATATTTTAGATCTAAAGGTCTGCTCAGGAGCTTTTCTGAACTATTCAGTACCATCAAGTAGAGTCCTTTAAAACCTAAATCTATGATTTCTATCTAACCACCGATGATGCCCCATATAAGAGAACTTGTAACACCCTAAAAATCCAAGTAATTATTTTCGTATGTCTGTGACACAAATACATGTCTGTTTCAGTGGTTAAGTGTTCTAGGAAGTGTTTGAGAGGTCCCAATTTCTAGCCTTAGCTTGGGCAAAATTTTGTTTTTAATTTAATAAACCATTATCTTTAGCCAGTAGGCTTATAAATAAATATTAGTGAAGTATGTCAGAATGGGCTTGCTGGTCTGGTGGATAACTAGAGTGGCAAGTACTAGAGGTCTTGAGTTTGAGTCCTAGTGTGTGCAAGGGAGTGTTTTATTTTATTGCTTATGTCGAGTTGGTATTTTGGTCCAGCCGAAATTCTGAAGTGTTTGAATGAAGGTTGGTTTTGGTTGTTGAGAGAATTATGGTGGGTTGGTAGTGAGGATTTTGTGAAGAAGTTTTAGGGATATGATGAAAGTTGGTGCCAAATTTGAATACTTTTTATTTTATTTTTGCTTTTCTTCTCTCAAAATTTCAGCTTGGGAAGGGCTTTCTCTCCAGTTTTCTTAGTCTTATTTTTTTCTCTGCCAAATTATTTGCTCCCCAAACTCCTCCTTTTGCCGACATTGTTTTCCCTAACATCACTCTTGTGCTGCTGATTTTATATTTCCTGTCCCTACCGATTCGTTTTCTTTCATTGGTTTACTCGCCTCAGTTTCTCTCTTTCCCCTAAAACATTTACCGAGTTCTTGTTCTTTCTTCACTCTTAATTTACGGTTTCTCTCTAAGAAGGGAAAATTAGCGTTGGTTATTCTCTGCTTCCCTTGGCCGAATACTTGACTCCCTCTCTTTCTCCCTTTTCTATCGACTTTTCCTTTAAGTTGATATTTCGGTTCAACGTTGGCTGCATTCGGTTGGTAAGTCTTTTGGTAAGGGGGAGAAGTTATGCCTCAAATGTTTTGGAGAAGTTTTATTTACTAATTTGTTAAGTTCTTAACACTCTGTGGTGTCGAATTGTGTTTGGCAACATCAAATTGCAACAAACTTGGTTTCCCTTCGGAATCGTAGGCTACATCTTTTGGAGTGGTAGGGTAAGCAACATTATTGGAGGTTGATTATTGATGTTTTAATGATATTAGTTTTAAGCGCAATTGATTTTAGACATGGAATTGTCATTGTTTAGGTGTTTTTTGTCTTAGAAGCGTGTGCGTACCAAAAAACGTACTAGGTGTGTAAACACTGCCCAAATTGTAAAGCGACAAAAGCCAGAAATTATGACAATTGACGCTACACGAGCGTGCACTCACTCGTGTGGTAATCCAAATGCATAAAATGTGGGCATTAGACTGTTGAGGCCACCACGCGAACGTGAGGATATTATTGGGCCAAACTATGTGATTTTCATGATCGAGACCAATTTTGGGATATGTGGGCCACACAGACGTGTAGGCCCGCATGGGCCCGCATTATGAGCCTTGGGCCCATTTTCATTATTTGGCTATTAAGGTTACACGGGTCACCTGAGATGACTGTGGACCTACTGATGGGTCGGTAAGTATACTTAGACCCTCAGACTGATGTAAAATGACTGTTATACCCTTTTGTTATAAAATGATTGTATGCTTTATGTTATGCATGACTGTGTATGAACATGCCACAATATATATGTTGCATACATGTATGATATGTTGTATAGGGATGGGATTATTATGATTGGAGGAAGTGTAGTGTACTGGCAGCTCTGCTGCAGTTATTGTTTAGTGCCACAACCGGTGCTAATTTTGGAGTGTAAGGTTGGGTGGGTGATTTTATCCCCACATGAAGTGTTGGGCTAGACGGAGTGGAGTGTAGAGGTTGGTTGGGTATGATTTCTGATTGCATGTCTAAACTTTTACTGTCACTGTAATGGGCTAAGGCCCACACTGATACTGATACTGTAATAGGCTAAAGCCCAACTGAACTGAACTGTTAATGAATTGGGCTTAGGCCCAGACTGTACTTGCCTAGGGCCTGATTGGCCATTTTGCTTACATGGGGTTACACACTGAGTTTTCGTAAACTCACCCCTCTATTTTTTTTACAGGTAATCCCCAATCTTAGGGACCGGTGTTGCGAGAGACTCGGAGGTGGCCACACAACCGCACTTGCTTCTATAATGGATTTTTACTGATAATAATCTAATTTGGGTATTTGTTGTAATAAGGCCTTTTTAAATTTTTAACTTTTAGTTTGGGATTTTATGTTTTTTTTTAAAATCTGACTGATAGTAGTAGGACGCGGGTTTTCAAAAGATGAATACTTTTTAAGACACCACGTTTTCGTAAAATACTATAAAAGCTTCTGCATCAAACAAAGTTTTAAATATAGCAACAAACCAATAAGATCAACAAATTGTTTTTAAAAAAAAACAACAACAACTTGAGTTTTCAATAAATGAGAATTAATATAGAATGGGTTTTTCATTGAAACTGTGTTTTCAAAAAACACTTCAATGTGATATTGCTAGATTCGGCCATAATGTCTAGGCTATAACCACTTTGAACATGTTTACGCCGCACAACAAGGACAAGCATAACATCCTTTGATACTCCAACTAGATAAATTGACATAAGCCGAAAAATCATTAATAGTCCACAACAAAGCTGCACGTAAATAAAAGCTCTCCTTTCTCAAGACATCATATGTTTCAACACCTACCCATAATTGTTTCAACTATTCAATAAGTGGTTGCATATAAATGTCAATATCATTCCCGTGACCTTTCTCTCCAAGGATAATCATAGATAAGATAAAAGAAGATTGCTTTATGCAAATCCACGGAGGCAAATTGTAAGGAACAAGCTCTACAGGCCAAGTATTGTACGAAGTACTCATGATTTTAAAAGGATTAAATCCATCAGATGCTAGCCCAAGCATCACATTTCGAGGATCGCTTGCAAAGCTTCGAAATTTACTGTCAAATGATTTCCAAGCTAAAGAATCCACAGGATGCCTTAATAATCCATCATTGGTTCGTTGATCATGATGCCACCTTATAGACTCGGTTGTCTTTGACAACATAAAAAG
Organism: Gossypium hirsutum; assembly: GCF_007990345.1. Lineage (NCBI taxonomy): Eukaryota > Viridiplantae > Streptophyta > Magnoliopsida > Malvales > Malvaceae > Gossypium > Gossypium hirsutum. The sequence continues at coordinate 7,727,109 of NC_053449.1, forward strand.
TCTTTAAAGCCTTGGTATTAGTGGAAAATATCGCAAAATCTTTATTGGGTTCTTTCTTGGCTATGCCTCACTTTCATTCTCATTCACATCTTCTGTATTCCTATTCATCCAACAAGATTTACCGTAAACATGACAAGACTGTTGGTTTTTTTTATCACCCCAATACAACATGCAGTCATTTGGGCAACTATAAATTTTGTCGTACCCAATGCCTAAATCTTTTATCAGTTTCTTCATATCTTTGCATGAATGAGGGATTTTTGCAAACGGAAACATATTTCTCAAAAACTCTAACAACAATGTCAAAGATTTTCTGATCTACCCTCCCAAACATTTTAAGTGAAAAAGACGAATGCTGAAGGACAGTTTTGAAAATTTTGATCCCTCATAAAGTTCTTCATTCATTTTATTAAGTAACTTGTAGAACTTCACCGCTTTTCTAATTGGCTCTTTATCGGGTACACTTCTTCCCGTTTCGGTAAAAGCATTTCCACCAATATCACAATCATCGAATGCAATAATTTCAGGTGGAAACGATTGCAAACCATGACTGCGCATATTAAATGCATCCCGTAACATACCTTCCATGTCATCTTCTCTAACAGACTGATGGTAAGAATTATAAGGATAAGTCGGATTAATCGCTGAAGAGGTTCTACGAAGTGTACACTTTCCATGGAAAATCCATTTTTATACCCTCAAATAAAGCCATCAACAATTAGATGTTCATAGACAACTTCACGAATATGCCAATTGATGTTGCCACACTTCTTACACGGGCAAAGAATCATATTCTCTTGGCTTGCATTTTGAAATGCAAAATTTAGAAAAGTTTCTACTCCATTTCGATAGTCATTGCTTACCCTTGATAAATTCATCCAACTCTTATCCATTTCGTAGTTCTTAAAGTTTAAAGTTGGCAATAAATTATGGTTACTTAAGTGTTCTAAATTTATTTAAATTTGTCATTATACTAAAATAGATAATAAATATCACGTATCACGTATCTAATGGGTGTAAACTAATTCAGGTAAGTTGTTTATTTATAAGTATAATTAAGAGTAGGGAAAAACAATAGTGTTGCCCAAATTTCTGTGATTTTTATATATTTTGATCCAAAGTTTTATGTAAGTTATGATATGATTTATGTAAGTTATGTAAGTTATGATATGATATATTTTTATGTATTACGTAAGTTATGATATGATATCTATTTATGTAAGTTATGTAATTTATGATATGTATATTTATGTATTATGTAAGTTATGATATGATATATATTTATGTAAGTTATGTAATTTATGGTATGATATATTTATGTATTATGTAAGTTACGTAAGTTATGATCCACAGTTTTTTTTTATTCTTTAAATGTTTATGTAAGTTATGTAAGTTATGATATGATATATATTTATGTAAGTTATGTAAATTATGTAAGTTATGATCCAAAGTTTTTTTTTAAATGTTTATGTAAGTTATGATTATCATCTTTAAATTTTAACCCTTTAATTATACTCTTTTAATTTATAAATTTGTGTTTTTTTATCACCTTTATGTTTACTATACTTAAAAATACAAAAATTAACAAATTAATAATTATAAGTTAATAAAGTTAATATTTGATAATTTTTCATCTATTTTGAGTTAATATTTAAATTAAATTTCCATGAACTTTTTAACTTTATAATACACATTAAAATCGATCAATTTCTTTTTATGATAATATTATGAAAAATATTAAAATAATTTTAACATAGATAAATATTATTTTCCTTTAAAAATTTATTTTAATTAAATAATATTTATTTCTATGATAAATATTACATTATGTTTTATTTTTGAAATTTGAACTTTAAACTATATACTTTTAAGGATAAATAAAAAAATATATTATTTAAATTAAATTTTATATGAAAATTATAACTTTAAAACTAAATATAAAAATTAATGAATTTAAATTTAGAATTTAAAATAAAAAATTAATAACACAATTAAAATCCAAAAGTTAGAACTCAAGTTATCTTAAATTTTAAAATAAAAATAATAATTTAGAATCAAAACTAAAATAAATAATAAATAATAAAAATTAGATTAAATATAAAGATATCAATAAAATAAGATATTATAATGAAGTCACTTAAATGAAATAAGGACTTAAATCATAACCATATAAGATATAATATTTGAATATCCATTCCTATGTGAAATATCAACATTGATTATTTAAATTGATTATTCTGTTTTTTATTAAAGATATTAAAGATTTGTTATTTCTTTTGTTTACTTCTTTTCATAATTTCTTTTGTTTACTTCTTTTCATTTTGTTTATTTTGTCAATACCAAAATTAACCATATAAATAATATTACCGAATAAACTATTTTACTTAATATCAAAACTCAATAAATCAAATTAATTTAATCTTCTCAAAACATATAACTTGAATAAACGGTTTTACTTAATATCGAAACTCAATGAATCGAACTAAAATAGACTTTTAAAAAATACATAATTGAATAAATGGTTCTACTTAATATCGGAATTCAATAAATTGAACTAAATTTTTTTTTTAAAATGCATAATTAAACAAGTGGTTTTACTTTGTATCAAATTTCAATAAATCAAACTAAATTAAGCTTCTGAAAATGTATAACTAAATAAACGGTTTCACTTAATATCAAAACTTAATAAATTGAACTAAATTAACCTTATTAAAAACACATAATTAAATAAACGATTTTACTTTATAATTAATCGAACTAAACTAACCAAATTTATTCAATTACAATCAAGTTTTAGTGCAACTAATGCTAAACCCTAATTATTGAGTTAAATTAATCATTAAAATGTAAGAATTAATTTGAATGTTACAAAATATGTACAATAATAAACTTGAACATTTATAACTGAAATGCAAACAAAAAAAATTTTCATGGTCGGGACAGTGGTTTCGGGACCACAAATCTGACGAGGGAAAATATGGTTATTATTATATTTTCATGGTCTACAATTTCACGGAAAATTTTTGTAAAAATTTCGTTCGAAAATTTCGACGTTTGGGCACTCAATTTAGTCAAAAGGACTAAATTGTAAAAAGTGCAAAAGTTGAGTTCTACATCTTAGAGGTATCTAATTGTTATGAAATTTTAAATTGGAGGTATTTATGTGGTAATTAGACCATCATTTAGTTGATGGACAAAAATGGGCATAGAATTAGTGAAATAGATTTTTTTAAGTAAGGGTATTTTAGTCATTTGGTAATTAAATAGAATTAAATGGGAAAAAGATGGCAAAATATGCTCATCTTCTTCATGGTGAACGAAATCAGCAAGGAGGAAGCCATAGTTAGGGTTTTCAAGCTTCCAAGCTCCATAGTAAGTGATCTCAAGCCCCGTTTTTAATGTTCTTTACGTTTTTAGAGTCTCGGTAGCTTAATTTAGCTTATTCTAGCAATAATTCGTGCTAGGGTTCATATTTGGAAAAATACCCATAGGTGAAATGTGTTTATTTTGCTGTTTTATGGTGGAATATGAAGCTAGAAATTATTTTAAACAACTTTTGCTAAGCGATTTTAAACAAAAACGGGTAAATAGACATAATCGGTAAAAATACCTAATGTTCAAAAGTGTGTGTTAGAGTGAGAATTTGATATTGTCATAGAAGGGAAAAATTTTCATCATGTCATAAAACATAAGAATAAGAGATGAAGTTTAATTTCCGAGCTTAGGGATGAAAATGTAAATATGCAAAAGTTTGGGGGCAAAATTATAATTTTTCAAAAAGTTGGGTGGAGGATTATTTTAATAAATGTGAACATTAAATGAATTAAATTTGTTATTATAGATCAAGAAAGACGAGAAGAATACCTCAAACGGGGAAAAGAGAAAGTAGCGGAGTAAATTGCAAAATTACGATATTTTGCACCGAGGTAAGTAAACATGTGAAATAATGTATTATTTTGATATTATTTGATATGTGTTGAGATTTATTTGAACATAGAATAAATATTTGGCAAAGATCCTAAAAATGTGATTAAATTGGGAAAAGTGGTAAAGTGTTGAAAAACACGGTTTCTGGTTGAACACTCGGAATAAGCCGGATTATATTGAATAAAAAGGGGGTTGCTAAGTGCTAATTCCCCCAAGGGGTTGCTAAGTGCTGATTCCCCGACTCTTTGGTGGTTGCTAAGTGTTGATTCCACCATATCCTTGAATGTGAAAGGGGTTGCTAAGTGCTGATTCCCCCAAGGGGTTGCTAAGTGCTGATTCCCCGACTCCGACTCTTTGGTGGTTGCTAAGTGCTGATTCCACCATATCCTTGAATGTGAAAGGGGTTGCTAAGTGTTGATTTCCCGAATCACTGGTGGTTGCTAAGTGCTGATTCCACCATATCCTTGAATGTAAAAAGGGGTTGCTAAGTGCTGATTCCCCGAATCACTGGTGGTTGTTAAGTGCTGAATCCACCGATAACGGTTATCATTCCGAGTGTTCAACGAGTAAATTGGGAATGTGAATATTTATACATATGGTGGACAAGGTTATGGGAGGAATATTGGGTTTGATGCTTAATCAACCCATGTATAAGATGGGAGGAAATATCAAAAGTACAAAAGAAACAATTTAAATACAAACCTGTTTCGAACAACAGCAGTTGGGCAACTTTGAAAAATCACCATAAATGGTGGAAAATTAATTGGAGGTTTAATAATATATGAAATTAAAGCTAGTGAGTCTATTTTCATATGAAAGAAACATAGGAAGCAAAAGAGTTGTATATTTGGGGATATTTGGATTTATTTGAGACAGGGCTGGATTGATTTTGGAATCCCTTGTTCTAAATTTGGAAAATCACCAAAAATTGTATAAAAATAATTATGACTTGAAATTTATATGCCTAGATTCGTTAATGATTCTATTTTTAATAGAAATAAACGAGAATATTGTTTGAATTTTTTACAGGGAGTTAAGTAAATTTTAGTAAAGGGAGGTCAGAGCTGTCAGTTAGTGAAACAGGGGAAAGTTTAAAGAATAAAATGTACTAATTGACTAAACCAAAAATTCTGAAAATTTTATGGTGGAAAGGTACATGAGTCTAATTTCAGGGAAAATTTACAGAATTCAATTTGGAGTCCTGTATCTCTAGATAAAAATAAATTAGTGACTATGACGCAGAAAAACAGCTTGCTAGAAATTGAACAAACAATGAAATTTATTTGTGATTAAAATTATACTTTGGTGTAACCTTGTGAGAAATTTATGTATCTGTCATATGTTTACTTACTAAGCTGTATGCTTACTCGTTTTTATTTTCCCCTTGATTATAGTGACATCAATCAACTCAGAACTTGGGCGGAGTTAGATAATCATCTACACTATCATCAACGCTTGGGTATTTTGCAACTCATATTTTGGAAACATGGCATGTATAGACGACTTTATGTATTATGGCGTAAACTAATATATAGTATGTTTCGGTTTAAAATGTTGATGTTTATTATTAGACAAATTGAGTATGATCATACAACTGTTTTTGGTTGGATTATTGGATTTGTTTGAAAGTGTGATTGAAAACTTGCAGGGGGTTGTATGTAAAAATAATCAGAAATGCTGTTAAAATTAAAAAAATAGTAATACCTCATACTCTGTTCCGTTAAGGAATACGGGTAAGGGGTGTTACAGCACCAACGTGCTAATAATCAGAGAGCGCGCTAAAGTTCCTTAATGGCATGCCACTAATATTCCAGTAGTTCTAAATTCCGTCTACTTGGGCATTAAAACTGAATTTTATACATATAAAAAATAACTCAATTATCATATTTCCACAATTTCACATTTACACATATATATATTCATAATATATATATATTACAATTCAATTCAACCAATATAATTTTATCACATATTAAGACAATCCATTTCAATTGTAAAACGCAATAATTCTCACCTCAATCACTTACTATAACATTTAAACAAAATACAACAATTAATCATTAGATTCGGATTATAGAAATACAAACCAGGAATTCCGAGCTATTCCTCGTCAACTATATTTTTTCCCTTTTTAGTCGAGAATTTCGGTACAATGCTAGCTATGGAATTAAAACAATTAAAAATCATCAATACAACACTATTCAATCTCACATTAAATATTTCAATTTTTACTCAATATTTGCCTAAATTCCAATTTAGTCGCTGAACCGAGACTAACTTTTATTCTCAAAACTAATTTCATATTTTCATTCCATTCCCACTTTAAACTAATTTAACTCTCTAATTTCACCATAAATCCCTAATTTTGAAATTCTCTCAATTTAGTCCCTACTATTCAAAACTTATGTTTTATTTTACAAATTAACCCTTTACTAACTCCTAACTTGAAATTCAATCAATTTAATCCCTAATTCATCAATGAATTCAAAATGAAAAACATCTAAAAATTTACTAACTTTCAAAATTTCAACTTAAATCAAGTAGTATTTTGTTCTAGGATTCCAAAAACATCAAAATTATAAGAAAATGGACTAATTTGACTTACCAAATTAAGCTTGGAACTTTAAAACCTCAATTTTCCCTTTTCTTTCTTTCTTTTCTTTCTTTCCTTTTTTTCCTTCTCTGTTTCGTTTTTCAATTATGTTTCTTTCCTTCTTTTCTATTTGTTTGTTTTGATTAATTAATGCAATATAATAATAATATAGTATAATAATATTTTAATCTAAAATATCTTATACTTAAATAATAAGTAAATTGTACATATTATTACAAATGTATGTATATATTTCATTACACATGTATTTTATTATTACCACACAAGTGTCACATTTTTGGTTTATTTACTAATTTAATCCCTTGATTTTTTTTCTATTTCATAATTAAACTCTCACAATGAATTCAATTTGATCCTTTTATCTAATTAACCCTAATTAAGTCAAATTCACCTAATCAAAACTTAATTAACTACACAACTAGCTTCGTAAATATTTATTAAAAATATTTACGAATCCGATTTATCAAAACGAAATCCCGAGAATTCATTTTTATTGAAAAAATCACATTTGACTTGTAAAAATTAAATAATAATATTTACAAACTTACTCGTCAGATTTAGTGGCCTCGAACCACTATTTTTGATACCACTGAAAATCGAACTGTTACATGCTTAATTCAGTCTAACCAAAAAATAGAAAGAAACAGAAAATTTGGAGCTCTGTAACTGCCTTGCAAAACCATGCTCTATATCAAGAACTTGCTTATGTAAAAACTAAACTATACTAGCCTTAGTCAACAAGGCGTCAATCAGGAATTTGTAGAAAAAGAGAAAAAAAGAAGAAGAAAAAGTGCTACTAAAAAATTTAGTGAATCAAATACTTATGTTCCTATTACCCCAATTTTCTAAGCTCCCAACCAACATAATAACACAATGTACTTAATTGAAACATCATTTGAGTCATTTTCGAATCATTTTGAGTCACTTCTTGGGTTTGAATCATTTTGAGCACCAGCCATTTTCGAATTTGAAACAAAATTAACATATTAGATAACATGTATAAGTAGATTAATATAATAGAACCTAAACTCTAATACCACATAAGCCTCTAATATAAAACTAACTGTTTTGGTATAAAGGTTATGTTCTAACTTAAAAATGAAGACCACCAATTTTAAATTAAATAACTCTCAAATTAGTTTCCCTTGCCTTCTTAGCTATGCTTCCTCCTAAGGGGGTTTTAACTCAATCAACTCAAGCAGTTGACCATATCTTCTCTAATTATTTAAAAGACCATGCTTGCAACATTTTTTCACTTCTCTAATTATTTCAACCAGGCATTGAAAGCTAAATAGTGAATGACTTCAACTAGTCTTCTTTTAGCTTATTTGATTTGAAAAATAGGCATTGAAAGCAAATCGAATGTATAGTTTTCATCTGCATGTTCTGAATATGTTCTTCTAGTACTCCTTTATTGTGTTGGAGTGTATAAGTGTACATTTGAATATAACATACAATACATAATTAAAGCGTAAGGTTTGGAATTAATTAACAATAAACTGCGCAGATAATGAGATTGAAGAAAAACACAAAAATAAAAACCCAATAAGAAAATTAAAAACAATGAAAGAAAGAAAATAACCCGTAGTATTTTTTCATTGCAACTTGATCCTTCTGCTCGTCAAACTACAAAATCCAGGCACCTAAGATTAATTACTTGACAAAATTACAAATATACAACCATGAGGGGAAGAAATAAAAATAGGTAAAGAAGCAATCAATCAACAATATAGATGGTGAAATTTGCAATTGTGCATCACACAATGGCAGAAAGACAACGCAAAATATTATTGAAAAACTGTGCATGCCTCTTTGAAAATTGGCCCAAAATCAGCTTTGAGAAAAAAAATTCTCATCCCATCAACCATGCACATAAGCAGCCTTCAACAGGCCATTTACAGCAATGAAAAATAGAATGAATTTAAAAAAAAGATATAAAAAATAGAATGAAATGAAAACTTATCATATTTTTTTTTGTTTCGACGAAGAGAACGGGAACGATGAGAAATTTCTGGTGGCTGTTTTTGATGAAGAATTTATATAGAAGAGAAAAGGATTAGGATTTGAAAGATAACAAAAAGGAGGGGATTTAGGGAAAAAAAGTTAGGGATTTTGATCAGTTAAGGGAAATTGGGAAAGAAATAAAGTGATTTGGGAAAAATAACTTAGGGATTTTGGGGAAATCTGATTTGGAGAAAAACTAAAGGAATTTCAAGGCTAATAAAATGACACTATTTAAGCCAAAGTTAATAAATATTCGCAGCGACTATGAAAAACGTTGCTATTGCTTACCTTTTGCAGCATTTGTGAGAAAACGCCACTATAGTTCTAACCTTTTGCGGCATTTATGAGAAAACGTTACTATTGCTTTACCTTTTACGGCGTTTTTCTCATAAACACCACTATTGCTTTACTTATTACGACATTTTTCAGTTAGCACCATTAATGTATAACCTTTGCAGCGTTTTCAATCCAAACACCATTAAAAGCTTAATTTCCTGTAGTGTTTATTTTTATGAATTTTATCATAAATAAGTATCTATTTCAGTGGCTAAGTGATTTGTGTGTGTGTTTGAAGTCTTGGGCTCAAGTCCCACTTTTAGAATTTATGTTATTTTTTATCCTAGCCTTATCTTTAGTTGTTTGGCTTACATATTACTTTCGATGAACTCACATTAGAATGAGCCTGCTGGTTTAAGTGGTAAGGTGTTAGCTTGACTTAGGTTCCTGTTTTCAAACCCTTGTGTGAGCGAAGGATGTTAATTTTTGTTTCTGTGAGTGTGTATCGGTGGTGGTAGTAGAGGTTCGATGGAATTGGAAGTCTGAGGTTGCTGGATGAGAATCGATTATCGGTTTTAGTGGGGATCCAATTGTTAGTGGGGGAGTTGGGATTACTTTTTTATTTTATTTTTATCTTTTTTTTAGTTTTCGAAATTCATTCCCATCTGACTTTTTCTCTCTCTCATTCCTGTTCACTGTCAAAATCTCTCTTTCTTCTTATTTTTTAGATTTTGTCACAAACCATTCACTCAAATTACTGTGCTTCAATTTTTTATGTTCACGTTGGATTGGTAAGGGGGTGTGGCTTATTATTGTTTCTTGTTTTAGCTTACGATTTCTGTAAGCCATTTTAGGAGCTTTCTTTTAAAATGGCATAATGGTGTGTAGATAGGGGATTTGATTTTTGTGAATCTATTGCATAGGAGAAGATGGTGAAGCAATGGATTTCGCTCCAACAGTCTAATCCATACGTGTGGTTGTGTTCGTTGTCGGTAAGTTCGTGTGCGATACACGACCGTGTGACGGGTGTGTGTGAGGCCGTGTGGGTCACACGGGCTATGCCAATTTAGGCGTGTGGGCTGTGGGCCACACGGGTAAGGCCAATTTGGGCGTGTGGGCCTAAATTTTAGAATTTTTTCTTAGGGCCACACTCGTCATTTCAATCAACTGTGGGCCTTTCTTAGGGTTGGTATGAGTAAAACAAACCCTTAAGCTTAAGACATGTCACTCTGTTAGATTGAAAATAGTTTAAATAGTATTTATATGAGATTTATGAGATATGGTATGTATGATCTGTTCTGTCACGCTTATGCGTGGATAATGTCTGTTATGTATAAGCATGCATATTATCTATTATTTTGTTTATCTATATCTGTGTGTGGGGTGATTTATGTATATGTGGAGAAAATATTCTGTGAGGCGATATTTTGCCAATACATTGAAGCATGACTGCTATTTATTCTGATAAGTGTCATATGTACACTATGTGGGTGTTTTACACCCCACGTGATGTGTTGGATGGTTGAAGTTGGTGTCTAAAGGATGGGGTAAGACTATACATATCTTATTCTATACGATTCTGTCGATAATCTGATTTTATAGAAAAGTTTTGTCTGCATCTGTTCTGCTATGCGATAAATTTGAATTTATGTTTCCGCTGAGTTACACACTGCGTTTTTAAAACTCACTTCCGTTTGTCTGTTCTGTTCAGGTAATCCTCAGGCAGAGGCGGGTCATTGCGACGAAGGCTCAGTTGGAACCATTAGTTCGTAAACTGTATTTACTTAATAGTTTATTTGATATTCTAGTTCTCTTTTGAGAATTTTTGTAATTTTAGCACTCTCTGGATTTTTTGGCTTTGTTTTTGGATTTGGATCTGATTTAAGTTTCTTGCGACGCCCAATAAAACAATTTACGAAAACAACAGTTTTACGCAAACAAACGTTTTTGAGAACACAAACTCGATTTTTGAAACTTAACGACTTTTAAACTTCCGTTGCAAATTATGGTTTTATTTGAAAGAATATACTTTCAATGGTTTCGCTAATGAGTATAACAACATATTTTTAAAATAAAGAGGTACAATATTTTTTAAAAAAAAAAAGAAAAGACGGATTTCTAACTTTTCTTTGTAGCATCTCCTAATTTAGTCATAACCTCTACGGCGGGTTTGGGGTGTTACATCAGCAACGATCACCCAAATCAGAGATCGCGCTGAAAACAACCATGGGAGGCAGCAAGGATGAAAAAAGGGAGAAAGAAAGGGGAAGAGCTGGAGGGTGGGAAAAGGCAAGGCAGAAAGGAGAAGAGGAAAAGAAAACAGCGGTGACTGGCGCCTGCCATAAGGTCGACGATCGGTGGGCTAGAACTAGGAAGGAAGCAGAACAAAACTGGAGGGCTGACGCAACAAAAGCTTACCTCGATATTACAAAATAAGAGAGAAAAGTACAATGACCTATTACTGAGATGCGAAAATGGGTAAGAGTCATTTTTACAGGTAAAATTGTTTTAAAGTGGCTTCATTAAGACTTTGAAGGAATAATAATCACATTAATTAATTAATTACAATATTATTACTATATTATCTTAATTTAAATTCTGTTATTTCTAACAATCCAATTTTCATAAGTTTTGGATAAAAAATTTAAGTCGAGCTATCCGAAAAGTTAAATCGAGAAAATCATAAATCAGATACAAGATTGAGAAACATAATTAGTTAATGATTAAATCAATTTAGTATAAATGGTACAAAGATTAAATTGGATAGTGATTAAAATAAATAGAAAATTGATTAGAAATTTAATAAGTTCTTAATAAGCTAATAACCAAGTACTTGGAAATAAATATTCCATAATTAATATTATGGTAGTGAAATTCCATGGCTTTCACCACTATTATTCATTAGTCGACATTACAAGACATGATTAGTGATAGATTAGTGATTTTTTAATTTAATTAAATCACTAATCACACATATATATAACCTTTAGTGGGAAAGAGAAAATAAACATTATTTTTTACTCCCTTTCTCTTCAAACCGTAGCAAAGTAAAGAAGAAAACTTCCATTTTGCATTCGGTCCAAATTAATGAAGATGAGAAAAGTTTCCTTTGATTTTTTTATAGAATTTTGATCATCTAAGTTTGATAATTCATCCAAATGTGTTAGGTTTTTTTAATTGTTGAGTTTCAATTAAGTTGTCATTCGGTAGAGATGGATTTATGAATAAAGAGATTAGATTATGTTAATACTAAATTAGAAAGGAGAGAAAAGTGTTGGCTTTTATTAAAAATCGAATTAATCTCTATAGTTAATTTTATGATATTAGTGATTCAATTAAATAAATTGAAAGCTGTTAGAAAATCATGTCATTGATTAAAAATTAGAGGTTCCTAATGAAGAAATATGAAATCGGTTCTCGATTCGATAAAAAGAACAGAAAATACAAGCATTTCAAATATTAGAGCTTATCTTGTTTAAAATGAATAAAACGCATTCAATTTATTTTTCGAATTGTGTGATTAATGAGTATTTGTATTTTAGCTTATTTTATAACTAAAGACGGCGTAGTACTACCTCAGGACAAAGGAAGGGCTAAAATTGTTGATAGATAGTCGCTTTTGGTTTGTGCTATTATAATTCACTTTTAATTATGTATTCTTAGATTAACTAATCATTATTAGTGAATGAGAATACATGTCAAGGTAATGGTATCTTTCCTTTCAAACTCTGAATGATGAATTCAAACATTGTGACAGTTGAATCAAGTTATGAATAGTTGAAATTGTGCTTTATATATATAAGTATTGAAATCGTGATACTATGATTATATGTGTTATAATAATACTTACGTTGTGAATGTTCTATTAAATGATGGTAAACACAGTTTAAGTACAGTTGGCATGCTATATGATTACTGATATCAATGATTCATTAGCTCTAATTTCCAGAAGGTCCTGAGTAGTATTAATTCTTAGAGGATTGTGAACATATATTAACATTCAGATTTAGTAGTCTCAATTTTCAGATGTTCATTAGCCTACTCATTATATGGATCTAAATATTTATCCTACTTATATGAATCTAAATATTTATTCTTATGTCTATTGTCGATTAATAAATGACATGTAGAGTATCGGATACATTATGATATGAAATTATGAAAAATTGAATATGTATAAAAAGAGAGAGAATGGAAAAAGTTACGAATATATATGATTATAAGCTTTTGATAAATAAGAAAAGAGTAGTAAAATTTGATAATTACTGTGCATTAATTAGTTTAATTTTATTGTATTGAATTTGAATTATATTAGCACTACTGATTATTTATTACCTAACGACCGACTATGTTTGTTTATGTACACAGGTTTTGAATGAGAGTTGCAGCAAATTAAAACTCGTCAAGCATCCAATTCAACCGCTCAACGTTGCCAACTTTGTGCGCATATATATATGTGTGTTTGATATGACGTTAGGTTGTTTGGTTTAGTGTTTAAGTTGATATTTTGGTACCCCTTGGTGTTTGGCCTATAATAATTTTATCCTTGAATTAGTAATTATACATGTTGGTTTATATAAGTTTGAATGAGTTAACTAGGAGGATAAGTGATACGAGTCACAAAAGCCCAAATTCTTGAAGGCGAGGCCCAATAAGCAAATTCCCAGCCCAATCAAGAAATCCATCCATACTTAGTTGAAAATCAGGCCAAATTGTCAAAGTGGCCCAAGTTGTAAAGTTTTATTTTTATTTTTATTTATTTATTTATTTATTTACTTAGTTTAAATTTTTATGTCAATATTCAGTCCAAGAGTCCTAGATAAAATGACCTTTGACCGAATTTCCATATTAAATAATTAGAAGTTTTTTTTTATTTTAGTTTTCTAATTAGATTAGGACTAGTTATAAGGCCTATTTAAAGGCATGACTGTCCACCTTGTTAAACACTTATCATTATTATTAAAATTTCAGATTTGTTGAGAGCAGAATTTTCTTTGAGTTTTCTCCAAGATTTCTCTCTTGAGTTTTCTTTAGAAGTTGTTTTAACAATCTTGTGATTGTGGGAGCCATCTTCAACCTTCTTCTTGCCATTGATATTCTTTGGAGGGGAGATTAGAGCCGTTTGAAGGGAGTTGTGAGATCTTTCGAGATTTCAAGGCTTCTTAGGACTTATCTTTTAATTTCTTACTGTCAATTCTTTCTTTATTTCTACTTGTGCTGAATCATTATCTAATCTATTTTCTGTTCTTATTGTGTTTTCAGCCTTTTTCTATCTTAAGGAATCAGCCCAAAAATCCCCAATTTCTAGGGTTTTTCCATACTCTTTTTGGGTGAAATTAGATTGTCGAAATTTGGGGAAAACTATCTTGGTGTTCAATTTGGCAGAATCACAATCTCCTTGAGGGTTTCAAGAACCCTAACACTTATTTCTATTCTCAATTTGATTCTTTGCTGATTTGGGGATTTTATTTCAGATCTGAAAATTCAAAAATCTAATCTTTTAATTTTCTGTTTCGTTTCAGATCTAATTGTTTAGGGTTTTCGTAGGAGTTTCCCGTGACTTGGCAACTCGATCTTGGTCCGCGCGCAACCCCGTATCAATAAGCCTTGATGTATTGGGTACTATGAGTTGATGGCGTTTGGTGAGGTTTGCATGAGATGAATTTACGAAATTATATTGGTGAAATGTTTGGGTAAGTTTTAGTTACAATTAGGAGTGGTTTGTATGGTTGAAAATGTGTATTTTAGGTCAATTTTCTATTCAGTCTCGAAATAGAAAGAACATGAACATGTCTTAAGATCGTTAGAACAGAACAAAATTTACCTTATTGTTCAATCTAGAGTTTAACGTCTTGAAACTTGACATGTTAGTATCGAGACAATCCCATTTAGGTCTTGAGACAAGGTGGCCATCACATAAAAATAAAATCCCCGAAAATGTTTTATGGAATATTAGCTATACACATCGCATTATCCTATTTACTATAATCACGGTTTCCATAGAAAATTTCATCTGCAAAGAAACAAATAGCCATCAGCTATGTCGTATGCATTTGGATATGTATTCGATACAGGTATATTTAACTTTTTCTAAGTTTTTCATACAGCATATCTAAATATTTAACAGCAGCCTCTAGTGTCATTTTACAGGAAAAGAAATGACACTTGAAAATGAGTTATAATCAGGAAAGCAGGAGAATGATAGAAAGGATGCATAAAAGTTTAATGTAATAAACGACATAGCAGTTTAGACTAACATACGTGAATGCTTCTTTGATCGCCCTTCTTAGTGCTTATGCTGTTCTTTTCCTATAGAACCTACTGTTTTCACCGCTGTTGTTGGCATTGGCATAACCCTATAAAAGTTACAGTAACAAGCAAGTGAGAAGTGGTTCATCTGAAGTACAAAACCAGCTCGGCCAAAAGACTTACTATTTGTAGAAGTGGTCATCTAGGACCAGATAAATCATCTGGAAGGATGCGAGAAGTGGAGTCCGGGATAAACCATTTCACATTGGGGTGGTGGGTATTGTTAAACTCTTGATGGAACATTTTCCTTTTCTGCCAATCTTCCCATCTTTCAGCCAAGCCATCACCCTCCACCATTCTCACCACTTCAACCATCTTAGGCCTTCCCATTGGGGTGCTTTGAGTGCATAAAAGAGCCACCTGTATTAGCTGTTCCACTTCTTCCTCTATGTAATTACCCTGAAGACCAGAGTCGACCAGGGTTTCCAACTTCTTTTCTTTCAGTAGCCCTTCTACCTGAAATGTAAGCATTGCTACCAAGTTGAAGCTAAAATGTGAAACCAAAAAACCACTCATAACAGTTTCCAAGCTGTACTTGAACTTAATGTAGTTGCAACTGACAAATATTGATGTCATTTGTTACATTCTCAAAATTAATAGACCTTCTTAAACTTGTGAATTTCTGCAATAGTGTACCTAGCGTCTTGCTTTTGGCCAACCAAGTGAAGCAAGAATATGATGATTTCAACACTAGACAAGAATCATAAAGTTGAAATTTTGGAATGTATCACTATTGAGTTTATGCATGACAGGAAGACAGTACATACCCAATCAAGCAACATGACATCATCATCATTTGCTACCCGAGCAATATCAACAGCCTTTTGTCCTGTAATGAGTTCCAGAAGCATAATACCATACCCAAAAACATCAGTTTTCTCTGATGCCCTTCCACTTGACAGGTATTCAGGGGCTATATGACCAATTGTGCCACGAACAGCCGTTATGACATGAGTATCTTTGTAGTCCATCAGTTTGGCCAGCCCAAAGCCTCCAACAACTGCGTCAAAATTCTCATCCAACAATATATCTGCAGCCTTCAAATCACGGTGTATAATCTTGGGGTTACAATGATCGTGCAAATATTCAAGCCCCCTCGCAGCCCCCAGTGCAATCCGTTTTCTTACACCCCAAGTGGTGCTTGAGACTCTGGACGCTCTAGAGATTAGAGAATGTAAAAATCAAATCAATACATGATTCACTGTAATAAGAAGAGCTCACTAAGTACTTGGATTTAAAGGACAATCCTCATTTGCCAAACATATATAAAACATGTCTAAATAGATAAGCAAAGACCGAACAGCCAGTACCTCTTAAACAGGATCTAACACTACCATTAGGCATAAAGGGATAGACAAGCAGCCGTTCTGTAGGGGTCAAGCAAAAGCCACGTAGACGTAGTAGATTCCGATGCACAGCCATACTTACCATTTCGACCTCTGTTTGGAACTGCAGCAATCCACCTTGAGTACGCCTCTGTTTCAGTCTTTTTATTACCACAACAGAACCATCATCTAAGCGACCTTTATAAACTCTACCAGAACCACCACTACCCACCACATTTTTCTCACTAAAAAAATCTGTTGCCTCTTGTAGTTCACGTAAAGAAAACCATTTAAGTTGTCCCAAATGAAATTCTGGGCGCTTAGCTACAAAGAAAATTAGATGAAGTGAATATATGCCTTCAATGGGATACCATCAACTAAAACTTTCTTTTAAAAAAAGAAAAATTAATTAAACAGCTAGAACCAATTTGCACCAAATTGAGCATTTCTCAACCGCTGCCAATAATGGACTATTTGACTATTAACCCGTTAGCCTTAAAAAACAACTCTAACCAGGTCGGTTAAAGGAAAGATGCCGCCGTTTCCTATTACGGCACAAAACATATATAATCACAGGAGCAGAAACCGAGAAGACAGCTATAGCAACAACTCCAACAATAACAGCAACAGCAACAGCACCAGCACTCCACCGCCACTGACACCTGTAAACTACAAAGTTCTATAAATATAAATATTCAGGTGAAAAACACTTATCCACTAGAGTTTGGTGTAAAATGCACATATTCCTTTTGAGATTTTATGTATACTTGCCCTTGTAATTTGAAAAATCCCACTTAGGCACTTACCTCTCAATTTTGAAGAAAATCACAAATCCTAAAATATCTATTTGCTAAGTAAATTTTAAAAGCACCTTCAATTTTTTTTAAAAATTATTTTAATCATTCATTTAACTTTTCATCTGGTTTAAAATTTTAAAAGCACCTTCAATTTTTAAAAAAATTTATTTTAATCATTCATTTAACTTTTCATCTTTTTTAGTCTTAAACTTACTTTTTTATCAAACAATCTCAAAGTAGATGAAAAAATTAATATTTTTTAACTTTGTTGGAGTGGCATACACGTTGATTGTCATGTAGATGACACATTAATATTTAATTATTTTTTTAAATTTAAGAATTTAAAAATATTATAATTTTTGAAAAATTAAAAATCATTAAATTTATTAAATATATAAATATTTTAATATTTTTAAAAATTTTAAAAATTAATTAAATTTTGACATGTCATCCACATATATGCCATTTCATTAATTTTTAAATGATTTGACAAAAAAAAGTCTAAAGGTTAAAAAGAAGCAATATATATATATAAAAGGTTAAAAACTTAAAGTTGAAGGGTTAAACAAGTCATGTCAATTTTAAATAAAAGAATCATTATACCCGTGTTATTGTTTATCTTGCAATTTCTACATATTTTCCTACATTTTTACTTAAAAACTTAAATTACTTTAATTTTTTAAAGAATATAAAATTATATTTTGATTTAATTATATTTTACTTAGATTAAAATTTAGTATTTTTAAACTTGCATTTTAACTGATATTAACGTTGACATGAATTAATTAAATTATCTTAAATAAAAATAATTAATATATAATTGAATTGAAATTAAGTTAAATATTTAAAATGCATTTGCATAAAAAAATTATTTAAAAACAAAAGGTAAAGGAGAGGAATCCACTTACATTAGTGTAAAACTAAATCAGTTTTATATTCTTCCAAAACTTTTTATATGATTAATATTTTAACAATCCAACCATTAAATTTATCAATGCATTTGCACTTGTCATATATGTAAATTTTTTATTAATCTAATATCTCTATCATATCGGTCTAAAATATTCTCTATATCAATATATTTAGCATTTGATAGTATTTTACATAAAGCAAATAGTTAAAAAAGTTTAATATATGTCAAACTTGACATACATGATCTACATGAACAAAGCATCAAAATATAATGGCTAGATTGTTAAAATATTAATCCTATAAAAAGTTGTGGAAGATGTAAAACCACTTTAGTTTTTGCGCTAATATAAGTGTATCCCTCCCCAAAAACTAAAAGAATAGACAGAAAAAAGTCCAATTAATATTCATGACAATTTATTTAAAAAATAACTTAAATATATTAATTAAAAATAATTATCTTTATATGCTTATAGTAGAATATTATATAATTTATAATTCAATTTAATAATAACTAAATAATTCTATAACCAAGCATTTTTTATTATTTTAAAATGAAAAATATTGAATGAAAAATTTGAAGATAAAAAAGGATGACGAGTAAATTAAGAAAACAGTTGCAAATACAAACAAAATTGCAAGGAATATCTCAAGAAAAAAAAGAATAAATATTAACAATAAAAAAGAAACAAACCCCAAACTTAGGCACAGTTTAGTATTATTAGCAGTGATGATAAGAACAGAATCGAGACCAACCTGATGAAGTTGGAGCTGTTGGTGAAACAGGAAGCAATGGGGTAGAAGGAAGAAAATTGAGTAGATTATTAGCAAAACTGTGGAAAAGAGGTGCACCAACTTAAGAGACTCCTACACTAAGAGTCTTGTATTAATTAAAAAAATGGGAGTAAGAAAAACCTGATAGGAGTAAACAATGAAAAGGAACCATTATTTGGGATGTTTCCTTCTAGCCGATTATTTGAAAGATCCCTGCATCAGATGATACAATATCCCATGCCATTATGTATTGTTCCTGAAGCTAAGCTAAAACAGCTAATATGAAAAATATTATATACATGAGATAGCAACACTCACAGCACTTGCAGTGTATCAATAGAAGTTAAGGCCATAGGAATTTGACCTGTCAACGAGTTGTTAATGAGAAGCCTGTTCCACAAAATTAAAGCATCAATTATATTGCACATTGATAAGATGACTAGCTATGTTCATACAAAAATAAGCTTAATCGGTAAATAAATTGAGCACAGATTGAGCCATATAAGAGTTGCAGTGATGAACGAGGTAATCTCCGATTCAACTGTTCACCTACTCAAAGTACAATTCTTTATATAGCAACAGGCAAGATAAGTCCAACCCCTAGATCCTATTCTAATTTTTCATTCTTGCTAATAATGGTTGACATGGGCCTTACAATCACACTTGTATTCTATCACAATCCCACCAACTCAATTCTTCATATCCTTATCAAGGCCACTCACTATTCACAAATTGAAAGGAACTCCACGTGAAAAGCAGTGTGATTGTAAGACCCATCCCAGTTCAGCTAGCAAAATATCAATGCATGAAAGTCTTCCAAATATACCAAAACAAACATGACAACAGAGGAAAAGCACAATGGAACTAAGTATATTAGCCACACAAAAGAAAAATGAAGAAAAGAAAGTGTTCTTACAGAAAACGCAGTTTTGTAAGCTTGCCCAGAGTGGTTGGAATGTGTCCGGTTAAAGCATTGAAGCTAAGATTCAAGCACACCAAGTTGGTCAAATTTCCAAGTTCCTCTGGGATTACCCCGGATATGTTATTACCATCCAGCGCCCTGTCATAAAAAAGAAAAAATTTGACTCAGTTTACTAAGCATCTTTGACTGAATCTGCAAAAAACCCAATGGATATACAACCATCTTCAAGGGTAAGATGGCATTACACATAAAACCCGGTGCGAAGTGACAAAAGCACAGAAGACCCAGGTTTTATGTTTTTCCTCCATATATTTATCTTTTACTGCACAGTGCACAATAACAAATAACAATGTGTGGGCAAAAAGTAATCACCAGATCTAAAATTATCAACTTACAAGTACTGCAAATTCGTAAGAAGACCCAGGTCTGGAACCAATTTACCAGATAGATTTGCATTCCCAACTTCACTAAATTAACAATAAAAAGAAATTATCACATCAAACTAGAAAACGGCAACTGAAATAGCAAAAAGATAATTTATAAGTAAACTTACAGTCTTGTCACACTACTTTCATTATTACATGTAACATTGAACCATCGGCAAGGGTTGTCAAGGGTTGGATCCCAACTTCGAAGCACGTTATTAGGGTCAGCCAAATTGTTCTTCAATGCATGCAAAGCGTCGCCTGTTTAATACCACAAGAGAGCAATTTATTATGGGTAATTGCAAAACATCAGTCTCAGCAGTCACGAACCTGCATACATATCTTTAAAGTGCAAAGAACTACAAAAGCTTGAATAATTGATGTCACTTCTTGCAAACAAGAGAACTGTGTTTCTCAAGGATGGTAACAGGGTGGGACAGCTTTTTGCTCCCCCCAGTTGACCTGATTTTTATACATCTTATCATGATCCAGTCATTAACTAGATAAAAAAAAAAAACTATAGTATCCAATGTTTTTAAAATTTGGTAGGTATCGGTAGATCATCGATTTCCAATCTAACCCCTTGTTTGGATTGATATACCCATTAATTTTGAAACCAATCAAACCAGCCGACGGATCTAATTCGAATAACATTCGTCGTACCATAACTTATGAATAGGCTTCCGACTTTGACAAAAGAAAAAAGAAAAACCATTAATAAATTTTATGTGGGAGAGTAAAAGGGTTTTTGAATCTAAAATATGATAGAACAAAAGTCATTTTTTTCAACTTCAAATCGAGAATTAAATGTAAATGGTATCTAAAATTTTCCCAGAAATTAATCAATACGACTAAACCCAATCCAATAATCTACCAATAACTAATAAATTATTCTATTTTCTGGTTGTCAATTTGAATTCTATAATTTTAGTTAAATAATATTAATTCAATTTTAAAAAAGTGAAATAAAAAAAATCGGATTACAAAATGAAAAAGGCAAATAAAAAAAAAGAGTAAATAACCTTCTGCATTGCCGGTAACTCGAAGAACCAAATGCAACGCCAAAATCAACCATAAACAAACAGAGATGAGCCGCTCCATCTTTTTTTCCTTTTGGTTGCTTTGATGTAAAGAGCCAAGTCTCCACAGCGTCGCCAATCCTTCGACTTTGATGGATACTAAGTCACTCAAGTTCGATTCAATATTCAAGAAAAAATGGCACTTTCTCTATGTTTGGTTAGTCGGAAGGGACCGGTGAGAAACAGACTGAGAGAGCTGTTGCTTTTTTTTTTTTCCCTTTCTTTTGTTCTTTTAAATGATAATTTTGGCTAACTCAAAGTCTTCATAAAGACTTTTAAATTTCAAGGGAAAAATGACAAACTATACAAATACTCCCTCAATTTAGCCCTCGAGTTGAGTTGAACCGGTTAACTTGTTATTATACGCGTCTTCTCAAGACTTTCTGTGTTAGAACCAGGAAAATGCACTCAGTATGGGGCCATTAACTTCTAACCACCACAAACCTTTAGACCAAGAGAGGCGAAAGCATCTACCAATCAGTCAATAATTGAACAGCTGGCCTGAGATTTTCCAGAATACTAATTTAGCATCCAAACTTTATTTATATATTTGAAGTTGAAGTAATAACTATATGAGGAGCTACTCATAAAGTATTAAATAACATTATAACAATTAAAGTCAAAGTGACAAACCAAAATATATCAGGACAACTCACTAGAATAAATCTGGACCAACCTGAAACCTCAATGCTTAGGGGTCTCCTCCTTACCACTAAGCTAAGGCCACATGGGCACAGCCAAACTTAGTATTTGAGCAGTTACAAAATGAACCACATCTCTGTTGTTCCAATAGGGTCGGAAGCGTGTAAATTATTGTACTAAAAAATCACACAAAGTTCAATTCCCAGGGAAGAGAGGTGGATCACATAGATCTCTTAAATACCAAGTCTTTCCTTAGACAGAATATCCCTTCTATAGTAATTTAATAGCACAATTAAATACTACTATTATACCCTCAAATATTGAAAGAAAAATAGGACAAGAAAGAACACAAGAGATTTAACGAGGTTCGGTAAATTATACCTACGTCCTCGGGCACTAACACCAGATGATAACTTTACTATCTCCAAAGTATTACAAACAAATAGAATTCCTTAAGAATTCTCAAATGGGAGAAGAGAGAAAACTAAGAGAGAAAGATTGGTTGGGATGGTTGAAATGAGAAATGGTTAGGCCTATTTATAGTTGAAGTTCAGGGACTAAAATTGCAATTATCCCTTTCAACTTTAAACAACTTGCCAATTATTTTTTTTTCTTTCGGTGCCAATTGCACCTCCCACCATTTTTGACTTTTCAACCCCTTTTTAATTTAACTTATCAACAATCTCCGAGTAGACTTGTTAAACTTAACAATCACAATTCTATGTAACTGAGCAGCTTGATTTAGAAAATAAATGTACTGGCAAAGGAAAGCTTTCCACAATTCAAGTAATGATAATCATTGAACTCCAAACAACGGAAACTTTCCCATAAGATTATTTCTGTCAAACAATATAGAAGAACTGAGGCGAGAAAAACACTCGCATTTGAATACTCGGATTCTTTTTTTTTCTTAAAGCATTGATGACCGGTTAAACAAGAGTGTGAAGTTATGATCCTCTCTCTCTCTCTCTATATATAAAGGCTTCAAAAAGTTTATATAGCAAACCTTAAGAGGTTGTACGCAATGTGTCTGAATTCGAATCCCAACATCTGTAACTGTTTTCATATCCCCCAAACAACCTCTTTTGTATACAAATGAAATGCTGGTTAGGGAGTTGTAGGATGAATAACGTAATTTGGATGTCATAAGGCTATAACAGTAAATAAAAAAAAACCAGGGAAATGCTTTATGGAAGATTAGCTAGACACATCACATTATCCTATTTACCACAATGCAGATTTCCACAGAGTGAATTTGAGCTGTAAAGAAACGAATAGCCATCAACTATGTTAAATGGATTCTGATAAATGTCGGATCTGGGTGTAAATATATTCAATACGAGTATGTTCAACATTTTCTAAGTTTTTCATACAGCATATCCAAATATGTCCAACATAAATATTGAACACATGTCTCTAGTGTCAATTTACAAGAAAAGAGAATCAGGAGAATGATAGAAATTATGCAAAAAAGTTTAATGTGATGAATAATTTATTGATGTAACAATTTTGACTAACATACGTATTGTTGACACCATTTTTTTGTGAAAACGGGGTCGACTTGGATTTTGAAAATAAAACGAAAATGGGAGTCGCCACCAATCCTTTTTTTGATGAGGTGTGATCGGGTCACCTCGTAAAACGGTTGTTTTTAATAAACGATTTAGATTTTATTAAAACAACGATTTTGGTCCACGAAATTCAGAAAAAAATAGGTTCGGGAGTCGATTACGCACGAGGAAGGGTTAGCACCCTCGATACGCCCAAAATTGGTACCTAGTCGATTACTTAATGTCTTGGTGTCGAAAATTTAAAAACTCGAAAAGAATTTTAAAAAAACGATCCCTCTTTATATTGTGTTATTTTAAAAAAATACTCGAATAAATCAAAATGGAAAAATGCCTTCTTATCTTGAAGTAACGAGATGTCACATCCAGTAAGTTAGGACCCAACATCTCGTATTTTGAGAGTAAGCTTGCCTTTTATTTTTATTAAAACCTCATTCGTTTTAATTTTAAAAGGATATTCAGTTACTTAGAATTAACGAAAAAATCGAAGCCCAGTAAGTTAGGGCACGATTTTCTCGAATTTTCTAAATACGGAATATTGCTTTTATTTTTGAAATTTTACGTGTTTGAAATTTAAAGGATATTTTGCTATTTGGGTTCAACGAGAAATCGAGACCCAGTAAGTTAGGGTACAATTTCTCAAATTTTCAAAATACAAAATATTGCTTTATAAAAAAATTTAAATAATAATAACGCATACCACACTTGAATAGCGTATAGTTGTTCCATTTGTGGTGAAATAGAGAGGTTTATTGTAAATAAATGTAAATCGGGCGCAACTTTTAATGTAATGAAATGAAATAGAACGATAAAGGAACATCGTATAATGAATTATAAAATAGATAATACGTAAATGCATGTTAAATACAAGAATACAAATAAACAAATCATAATATATACAATGTTAATAAGCACATGCCGTAGATAATCTTAATATCAACGTTAATAATCCAAGGAAAATAAAAATATATATGGCAATCTAAAGTAAAAAAAAAATTAGAATAGATGCTTTTAAGTACAATAAGTAATAAAAGTTTTAAACAAAAAAAAATATATATATAAGAAAGCTTAAAGTAAATAATTAATGAAACAATTCAGAATAAATAACATTGCACATAAAAACAATAATAATGAACGCAAACAGTTTTAAAAAAAATATGTATATATATTTGGTAAATTATAATGAATACATATAAAAGAAAACTTTAAAATAAGTTATATGTAACTGTTTAAAATAAATAATATACATAAAACTTAAAATTAATGAGGATAAAAAAAATTAATATAATAATAAATAAATGAAATGGACTAAGGATGATATTGAAAAACTAACAAGAATTTGGGGTTTTGATTGCAAGAACCATAAACAGGTCACAAGGGATTAGAAAGGCGCACGCGCGAAGAATGGATGACTAAATGGGCAATATACCCCAGTCTTAGAGTGCAACGCTTCAGCGCAAGGGACCATACATGGTCAAAGGACCTGATTGAAGTAAAAACAAAATTCACAGCCAAATATAAAAGAAACAAAAAGTTGGATTGCGCTTCAGCGTAAAACGGAGGGACTAAATGCATATATTACCCATTTAGGGCAAAACATGCACAAATCTTCCCCCTTTAAACGGCACCGTATCACAATCAAAATAAAAACTAAAAAATTGCTTTATTTTTTCTGCTGCTTCATTCTTTACAAAACGCAAGAAAAAAAAAGAGAAATAAAGGGAAACCCCCCTTTCTCTGCTAGGGTTCCAAGATTGAAACCCCGCCGCAGCTATGCCTCCGTCGTCCGATGATCGGAGTCGTGCGAGGATGCCCCCCAACGGCGCCTTGAAGTGCGCTCATAAGTCGAGGCCGCGAACACCGAGACGAGGGGGAAGAGAAGAGCTTCGGCCCCTCCTTGAACTCACATCCGGCGACGATGAAGTTCCATCGGCGGTGGGTCTAAGGGCCGACTCAGGTAGTCTTCTTCTTCCCTTTAATCATATTTTGATTATTTTTTAAATCAATTTGTAGAAAAGAAAAAAAAATAAAAAGAAAAGTAAATAAAATAGATAAATATGCAAAAGAAAAATCCAGAGAAAGCAATTCAAATCCACCTTTTTTTTAAATCTTGTTTTCTGCTTTTTTATTCTAATCTCTGTGTGTTCGTTACAAAGAAAATCCGAAGAAAAAAAACACAAAGAAATTGGAATGGATTTTATAGCCGAGATTACAACTCTCCCTAATGATTATTTTCGTCGTTTTGCGATTTGTTTCGTTGTTTGCTGTTTCGACTTTCCTTTTGTTTTTTTCTTTTTGTCACTTTTTCTGGCGTGTTGTGGGTGTTTTGCAGGTGGTCTGATGCACGACCGACATGCGAGGCCGGTGATTGGAGAGCAACGGCGGTGGCGTGAGCAGGAGGCGTGCGGCGCTGGAAGCCTGGGCGTGCGGCGCTTAGGCCTAGGGTTTCTGTCTGTTCCCTAATCTGCTGGGTTAGGGTTTTTTTAAAATTTGGGCCTGTTGAGTATTTTGGGCCACTATTTAGTGGACCTTTTTTTATTTATTTACTTTATTTTGTTTATCTGTCTTGGGCCCGAAAAATTTGGGCTTCTACAGCTGCCCCTCTTTGGTCGCTTTCGTGTAACGAAAATAGAGCAAAGACTAAGAATGACCAAATTTGCTTGGTCCCGCCGAGGTTTGACTTCTTCGGGTGTTCCTCTTCAAGTAGCTTCGTTCTAGTTCACAACATCTTCAGGGAGATATGACTTCACTCTACTTTGTCGCAAATCCATGGGGATGAGACCTGTGGTTTTAATCCGCTCCATTGCAACTTTAGGGAGATAGGATTGGTTTCTTTCATCTGCTCCACTACTGCTTAGGGAGATAAGACTTGATGTGATCTGCTCCACTATTGCTTAGGGAGATAAGATCTGGTTTCTTTCGTCTGCTCCACTACTACTTAGGGAGATAAGACTTGATGTGATCTGCTCCACTACTGCTTAGGGAGATAAGATCTGGTTTTTTTTTCGTCTGCTCCACTACTGCTTAGAGAGATAAGACTTGATGCGATCTGCTCCACTACTGCTTAGGGAGATAAGATCTGGTTTCTTTCGTCTGCTCTACTACTGCTTAGGGAGATAAGACTTGATGTAATCTGCTCCACTACTGCTTAGGGAGATAAGATCTGTGGTTCTGTCTGCTCCACTACTGCTTAGGGAGATAAGACTTGATGCGATCTGTTCCACTACTGCTTAGGGAGATAAGATCTGTGGTTCTGTCTGCTCCACTACTGCTTAGGGAGATAAGATCTGTGGTTCTGTCTGCTCCACTACTGCTTATGGAGATAAGACTTGATGCGATCTGCTCCACTACTGCTTAGGGAGATAAGATCTGTGGTTCTGTTCTCTGGGGAATATGACCTGCAAAATCCATTTCATGGACCTATTTATGCCTAGTGTTTAGGATGTCACGATTAGAACCACATGCTCCTAACTAGATGTGTATGAATGATATTTGCATGAATGTAGAATGTCATGAGAATGATCCCCTTTTTAACGTTCGGGTTGTCATTGCTCAATGTTTATCAAGGCTTTATCGCTGATGCGTCACTGTGCCTTCTTGTTCAGCTAGTAACTTTAACAGCAAATCCAAAGAAATAACCGCAATTCAGATCATTATTTCTCAAATGTATCTAACCCTTAAGTTGGTTAGTTCTAAACAATAGCCCTGTTTTGGGTCCTTGTATCATTTAGAAACTTCAGAGTAATATGCAGGACTTTTTCTGCTCGAATATTGTCAGCCCAATAATCGTTAATTCAATGAAAATGTTTGAATAAGATTACCAAAATGGACAAGATGGAATTTTGTTAAGAGCAAAGCTCTAAACAAATAAATCAATCAAGATAACAAATTTTGTTAAAATGAATAAGATGAAAAAAGATTATCACAATGGATAAAAATGGAAATTAATTGAGAGCAAAGCTCTAAATGAACAAATTAATCAAGATAGAGATTTTGCTAAGATACAAAAACGAATGAGATGAAAACAGGTGCCCCAGATATCGCAGCGTGAGCTTCTCTGTCCTAAACTTCTTAAAGACCTTTTTGAACTTGACATGTGCTTAGAAGTCCTAAAAGACTTTGTTGATGCCCCAAGCTGTAGTATCTCTCCTCTTATTAATGTGGAGATGATAAGATTACTGTATGCCTCATCTTTGATAAAAAAATTGAACTGCCCATTCCTGGGTTTTCAATTCAATACCACTTTGGTCTCAATGCGCCCTTTGCGGGTTTTCGCCTTGGCCTCTCCTTTTTTTTTTAGGCAAAGTACCTCTTCACTGAATCCAAATTCACAGGATTGGCCAAGCTTTTGCCATCCATCTCGGTTAAAATTAACGCTCCTCCAGAAAAAGCCTTCTTTACCACATAAGGTCCCTCCCAGTTTGGCATCCACTTTCCTCTGAAGTCTTTTTGTATGGGAAGGATCTTCTTCAGTACCAAGTCCCCTTCATAGAAGTTCCTAAGACGAACTTTCTTATTGTAAGCTCGTATCATTCGTTTCTGGTACATTTGACTATGACGGATAGCTCTTAACCTCCTTTCTTCAATCAAGTTCAGCTGATCGTATCGGGATTGGACCCATTCTGCTTCGTCTAACTTTAGTTCTGACAAAACTCGGAGAGAGGGAATTTCGACCTCAATTGGTAGCACTGCCTCCATTCCATAAACCAAAGAGAATAGTGTTGCCCCGATAGAAGTCCTGACGGACGTTCGATAAGCATAGAGAGCGAATGGTAACTTTTCGTGCCAATCTCTATAGGTCTCAGTCATTTTTCCAACAATCTTTTTGATATTTTTATTGGCTGCCTCCACCGCGCCGTTCATCTTCGGACGATATGGCGATGAGTTGTAGTGTTTGATTTTGAATTGACTGCAAACCTCTGCTATCGTGCTATTGTTCAAGTTCAATGCATTGTCAGATATAATCCTTTCGGGCATTCCATATCGACATATGATTTCTTTCTTTAAAAACTTGCTGACGGCTGCTTTTGTGACGTTGGCGTAAGAAATAGCCTCTACCCACTTAGTAAAGTAGTCAATCACTACAAAAATGAAACGATGTCCGTTTGAAGCCTTTGGCGATATCGGCCCAATGACGTCCATGCCCCACATGGAGAAAGGCCATGGGGAAGTCATGACGTGAAGAGGTGAGGGAGGCACATGAATTTTGTCTTCGTAAATCTGGCATTTATGGCACTTCTTAGCATATTTGATGCAGTCTCCTTCCATGGTGGACCAATAATATCCGAATCTCATGATTTGTCTGGCCATTGTGAAACCGTTAGCGTGTGTTCCACAAACACCGTTGTGGACTTCTTCCAAGATCTGTTTGGCCTCCACAGCGTCCACACATCATAACAGCACCTGATCCTTTCCTCTTTTATACAGGATCTCTCCATCTAAGATGTAGTCATTAGCTAGCCTCCTCAATGTTCTCTTGTCATTCTCAGTTGCTTGGTTTGGGTATTCGCGATTTTTCACGTATCGCAATACGTCCTGATACCAAGGGTTGTCGTCTTTTTCCTCTTCCTCGTCAACATTACAACAGTGGGCTGGAGCATCATAAATGCTCATTTGGATAGGCTTCGCATCCTCTTGTTTATTTACTTTCATCATGGAAGCCAATGTAGCTAAAGCATCTGCCTTTGATTCTCATCTCGCGGGAGATAACAGAAAGTAATATCATCAAATTCCTCAATCAATTCGAGAGCCAGCTTTCGGTAACTGATCAATTTGGGATCCCTTGTCTCCCATTCGCCTTTGAGCTGATAGATTACAAGTGTCGAATCTCCATATACTTCTAGTATTTTGATTTTACGTTCAATAGCTGCACGGATACCCATAATGCATGCTTCGTACTCTGCCATGTTATTTGTGTAATCGAAGTCTAATTTGCTGGTGAATGGATAATAATCTCCATTCGGAGATACCAAGACTGCCCCAATTCCGTTGCCTACGGCGTTTGGAGTTCCATCGAAGTTTAATTTCCAAACATGGCCTCTTTGGCTATCATCTTCAGCGGTTGCTACATACATCAGATCCTCATTGGGAAAATCAAAGTTCAAAGGCTCATAATCTTCTAAAGCTCTGCTAGCCAAAAAATCTGCTATTGCGCCCCCCTTATAGCCTTTTGACTCACATAAACTATGTCAAATTCAGACAGTAAAATTTGCCACCGGGCCATCCTTTCGTTTAGAGCAGTCGATTCCATCATGTATTTCAGAGGGTCCAACTTTGAGATTAACCAAGTCGTATGGTATAACATGTATTGTCTCAATCTCCGCCTAGTCCAGACCAAGGCGCAGCATAATTTTTCAATTGTCGAGTATCTCGTTTCACATTCAGTAAACTTCTTGCTGAGATAGTAGATTGCTCTTTCTTTTCGTCCTGACTCATCATGCTGGCCGAGCACACACCCCATGGAATTTTCAAATACTGTCAAGTATAGTATCAGTGGCTTGTCCGGGCATGGTGGAATTAATACTGGGGCGTTAGACAGGTAATGTTTAACTTTTTCAAAAGTTTTCTGGCACTCCTCGTCCCATACACCTGGATTGTGTTTCCTAAGAAGACGGAAGATAGGGTCACATTTCTCAGTTAACTGTGAAATGAATCGAGCAATGTAATTTAGTCTTCCCAGAAAACCTCGAACTTCTTTTTGAGTACTCGGCGGAGGTAATTCTTGTATGGCTTTAACTTTGTCTGGGTCAATTTCAATTCCCCTTTCGCTGACTAAGAATCCCAGCAGCTTTCTTGATCTAGCCCCGAAAGTACATTTGGCTGGGTTAAGTTTTAGCTGAAATTTTCTTAACCTTAGGAACAATTTTCTCAACACTTGTACATGCTCTTTTTCAGTTCTAGACTTCGCAATCATGTCGTCAACATAGACTTCGATCTCCTTGTGCATCATGTCATGGAATAGGGTTACCATGGCTCTTTGATAAGTTGCCCCGATATTTTTCAATCCGAATGGCATCACCTTGTAACAAAACGTTCCCCACATAGTTATGAATGTAGTCTTTTCCATGTCTTCATGATGTATTTTTATCTGGTTGTATCCTGAGAAGCCGTCCATGAAGGAGAAAAGTGAGTATCCAGCCGTGTTGTCTACCAAGGTATCGATATGAGGCAGTGGGAAATTATCTTTTGGGCTGGCTTTGTTCAAGTCTCTGTAGTCCACACACATTCGCACCTTCTCATCTTTCTTAGGAATAGGGACTATATTGGCTACCCATTCTAAATACTTGACCACCTGTAAGAAACTAGCATCAAACTGCTTCTTAACTTCTTCCTTTATTTTTAGCAAGACATCAGGCCTCATCCTTCGAAGCTTTTGTTGAACTGGCTTACATTCTTCCTTTATAGGCAGTCGGTGTACCACGATATCAGTACTCAACCCAGGCATATCTTGATAGGACCATGCGAAGACATCTTTAAACTCTTGAAGTAACTCAACGAGGTCTCGTCTTGTTTCCTTAGTAATGCCAGTGCCAATCTTTACATTCCTTCCCTCTTCTAAGCTCACGACTTCTACTGATTCCTTATAGGGTAGGATTTGTTTTTCTTCTTCCTCCACTATTCTTAACAGATCTGGAGATAAAACGCTGTCTTGGTCATCTTCAAAATCCTGAAGATCATCCATACTCACGTTTTGTTCAAATAGGGATTCTGAGTCAGTAACAGCGTCACTCACCTCGTTGATATCTGAAGACCTGTTATTGGGACGAAAAGAGGCCTAAATAAAAGAATCTAAGAATACTTGTATGCACAGTATGATTATAAATGGAATGAAAAAGAATGAAAGAATATTTGCTCAAGGTGAGACTGAATGATAAGTTTTCATTGAAATTAGATTTTGGACATGTGTCTTTTACAAAAGATTCTTGTTACCCCCAGGCTTAGGGCAACAAGTGTTCTGAACATTACTCTGAATTAGTTCTAAATGTTACAGGGATCTCTTCTGCAGTCCAGTTATTCAGAATGCTACCAGGTTCGTAAGGGCGAATACCCGATAAATTCCTTTCCACCATTTCTTCCGCGGATATGGCATTGATGTCCAACCTTCCCAACCTTCCTTCTGTAACCTCGTCATTCTCTTCAGGGTAGACAATTCCCCCTGAAACAAATGTCTTAGATATATGGGGAAAGGTTATCGGTCCCCACTTGGCTTCTATCCAGCTCAAACGTGCTCTTCTCTTTTCTTGCTTTTTCTCCATCTCCTTCCTCCTTTCCCTCGCATTAGGCTTATATCCCAAACCATAACGGTCCTGTTTGTTAACCAGGATCGGTACTTCGACCCGTTAGCTGTAAGCTCATTGACGTAGCTTTGGATATCTTAGGCTCTGGGATTTTGCTCCTCTCGATGACAAATGTGGCATTTACGAATTCCAATGATCGGAATGAACATTCTATCGCTTCACTATCAGCCTCTATGTATGGCATATCATCGGTGACTGATGCAATGATGTCTTCTTCTGCACCTATAGTCACCAATCGACCCTCTACCACCAATTTCAACTTTTGGTGAAGTGACGATGGTACAGCCCCTGCAGAATGGATCCAAGGCCTCCATAATAGGCAATTGTAAGATGGTTTGACATCCATTACCAAAAAGTCCACCTCGTATGTACTCGGACCAATCAATAGAGGTATCTCGATTCTTCCCATCACTTTTTTCTCAGTGCCATCAAATGCTCTCACTATATTCTGGCATGATTTCATGTGAGAACTATCCACAGATAGCCTGCTTAATGTGGATAGGGGTAAAACATTCAGTGCCGATCCATTGTCAACGAGTACCCCCGGTAGTATACACCCCTTGCAACG
This sequence comes from Gossypium hirsutum, assembly GCF_007990345.1. Taxonomy (NCBI): domain Eukaryota; kingdom Viridiplantae; phylum Streptophyta; class Magnoliopsida; order Malvales; family Malvaceae; genus Gossypium; species Gossypium hirsutum. The sequence goes on from NC_053449.1 coordinate 7,759,545, forward strand.
GGCAGTGATGTGCAAGGCCTTGGTAGATCCCATACCACCTGGCGGAATCTCATCATCGTTGAAGAAAATGTAGTTGTCGGCATTTATGTTATTAACCAGGTGATCCAGCTTGCTCACAGAGATATCGTTAGCGACATAAGTCTCATTTAGCACTTTTATCAATGCATTACAATGTGTCTCCGAACTTAGAAGTAGCTCGAGCACTGAGATACAAGCCGGTTGCTTATGCAGTTGCTCCACCACGCTATACTCACTGTGCTTCAAGAATTTTAAGAATTCTCTAGCCTCATTCTTAGTCACGGTTTCGTTAACTTGTGATCCAATTCTGGCCGTCTTTGCTTTGTCTTGTTCAACTGCCACAACTTTTCCTTTTGTAGGCTCCCCTTTTGTATTTGCCGGGTCGTAGCGTTTTCCACTGCGCGTATAGAAACCTACATCGTTACCCTCTTCTGAAACATTTATCGGGTTTTCCTTCCCTGGGATTGTCACATTGCAATTATAATTCCAAGGAACTTTTTTGCTATCCTGGTAAAGAAAGGCTACAGGTTTTTGGATTACGACCTTTGGCGCCAGTTGTATTCCTGATCCTGTGTTTCTTGGCCTCGAAATAATCACCACCGGACGATTTTGAGCTTTTCCCGCGGGTCCTTCCTCCGAGGCATAGACTTCTCCTTCTTCTAGTCTTTTGATCTCTTCATAAAATTATAGCTCTTTATTGTCCATCAGATTTTGTACCATGGCCCTGAATTCAATACAGTTTTGAATGTCATGGCCCTCTTTAGCATCGAACTCGCAATATCTCCCTATTCTTTCGGGCATTTGCTTTGATTCTTGTTTGATTAGGCCTCGATTTATCATTTGCCTCCAAACCCATTTCAGTGGGGTATTTACCTTCGCAATGTCATCTTTGATTCTCCTTCCCCCATTCTCAATTATTGCATTCACCCCTCTATCAGAAAGATTGGGCAACGGATTACCTGCTACGTTTGGTCCTGATGGGTCATCAAACTTTACGATCCCCATCTTAATGAATCTTTCCACTGCCTTCTTAAACGCAGTGCAGTTCTCAATCGAGTGCCCCAGTATCCCCGCATGGTATTCACACTAGGCATTCATGTCATACCACTTAGGGTATGGAGGTTGCATGGGCTCTAGATAATGTGGAGACACTATGTGTGCATCGAATAGCTTCTGATACAATTCCCCGTAAGTTATTGGAATGGGCGTGAATTGAAATCTCTCTGTGTTAGTCCTTGTGTTGGGCCTCGTGTTGGGTTCCTTCCTTGAGGGGACCTGGTAACTGGTAGTTATCATTTTTGGGGGGCCAACGGTAATCGGTTTTGAATGGCTCTTGCTATATGTGCTTACATTGTTCACTTCGCCATCCTTTTTCCTTGGGGCTGATCTTTTGAAGTTTTCCCCTGCGTCTATTTTACCGCTCCTTATTGCGTTTTCAATCATTTCACCAGACATTACCATATCCGAGAAGCTCTTGGTAGCACTCCCCATCATGTGGCTGATGAATGGGGCCTTCAACGTGTTGATAAAAAGCATGGTGACCTCTTTTTCCAAAAGGGGTGGCTGGACTTGCGTTACCACTTCCCTCCATCGTTGGGCATATTGCCTGAAACTCTCGTTTTATTTCTTTTCCATGTTCTGTAACGTAATTCGATCAAGTGTTATGTCTGTCACATGGCCATATTGCTTCATAAAAGCTTGCGCCAAATCTATCCATGAACTGACTTTAGCACGACTCAGCTGGTTGTACCACCTGGTTGCAGACTCGATCAAACTGTCCTGGAAGTAATGGATTAACAGTTGATCATTGTTGACATATCCTGTCATTCTTCGACAGAACATAGTTATATGAGCTCCAGGACAACTAGTCCCGTTGTATTTTTCAAACTCCGGCATCTTGAATTTCGGAGGGAGTACCAGATCAGGAACCAAACTTAAATCATTAGCGTCAACTCCACATTGGTAGTCGATGCTCTCCATGGCTTTGAATTTTTCCTCTAGCCATCACACCGCTCTTCTAGTTGTTTTGGCAGGCCCATTTTTGATTTCTCCATCTCTGCTATGTCATCGAGATCAGGGACCACGGGGTTGGTAGGGTTGTCCCCGGGGTTAGAACCTGAACTTACTTGAAAATGCACTGGTACTGAGGCGCCAGCTCGATATTGAGGTCTAGGTGCTCCTTGTGGGCCCATGTCTTGTTGTGTTTGGGTGTTTGTCGGGGTAAAACCTGGAGGATAAACAGGATCCTCCTGATCACTTCCTGAATTAATCATAGGGCTTTTTCCTTTATTAGCCAATAATTGTGCCAATTGGCTCATAATTCTTTGGGATTCCAGCGCGTCCT